>NW_016017391.1:537657-659174 GCF_000320565.1 Sphaerulina musiva SO2202
GGGGGGGGGGGTATAAATCTAAGCCCTCGTTGTCATGACTGCGCTTTGCGTCCTCTCCAACTCTGGGCTTTCCGCACTAAATCTCGCCTCTGCACTTTCGAAAAAATCCTCCCTCCGAATCCCAGACCGATCACACATACTCCGGAATATGCCACCTTGATCATACAACGTCAACGGACGATCCAACTCTGCCACATTGCCCTGGTCCATGACCAAGATGCGATCATATCCAATAATGGTCTTGAGGCGATGCGCAATACACAACAATGTCTTGCCCTTGAATCCTCTCACAATGGTGCGTTGAATCTTCTGATCCGTCTCAAAGTCCACCGAAGAAGTCGCTTCGTCACACACGATGATTTGTGAACCTCTCACCAGTGCTCGGGCCAGAGCGAGAAGTTGCCGTTGTCCCAGAGAGAAGTTCAGACCTTCATCTTCGACCGCCGTGTCGAGATGGATGCGTCCACCTTCGTCATCCATGGTCTGCTCCGCCCCGACGAGATCTGCTTGTCGCAACGCATTCCACAACTCGAGATCAGTGTGTTCGTTGAAAGGGTCGACGTTACTTCGTATCGTGCCTCGGAAGAGGGTGGGATCTTGTGGAATAATGGCCAACCGAGATCGCAAATCGTGAAGCCCAATTTTCGCAATGTTGACGCCATCAATGGAGATGCTGCCGCCGGAAAGTTCCACGAGGCGGAAGAGCGTCGACATGATGGTCGACTTGCCAGCGCCTGTACGTCCCACCACACCAATGCGCTCGCCCGCGCGGACGTGCATGGTCAGGCCTTTGAGTACCAAAGGTAAGCCATCGCGGTACCGCATTTGCACGTTATCAAAGTCAATGGCTCCGTGTTCGGGCCACGATGCTGGCACTTCTCCCAAGTGGAGAGGCGCTTCTTCTTCCAGTTCAGTGCCGTAATAGTGAACACGCTCCGTACTATTCATGTTATTCTCCACCTCTGCCAGTTGGCGAACGGTGAATTGAATCATCTGGACAATCGACAAGATGTAAGAGAGCACCAACCCGCCCGTGGAAGGATTGACGGAGAATCGCGAGGTGACGACCAAGATGCCGACCACGAACACCATCACATTGCCGACAGCATCCAGTCGAGTGGACAGCCATCTCTGGTTGGCAAAAGTCAAAAAGTACGCGCCGTCCATGGAGTCGACAGATTCGTCCACGTGGTTCGCAAACTGCTGCTGAACACCATATGCTCGAATGGTGGAAATGCCATTGACGGCTTCGCTGAAGCGGGCAAAGAGAACACTGCGGAGGACAGCCTCGTGTCGTTTCAACTCTCGCGCTGACGATCGGTAGTAGCTCGCAGAGAACAAAAAGATGACCGTCAATGGTGCCAGAGCGATGGCAAAGTAGTAATAATAGGCGATGATCAAAATGAACACGGATAAGATCATGCACATGGTCAGGGAGAACATGCGGATCGAGTCGGTCAGAGTGTTGTCCATGGTATCGACGTCCTTGGAGAAGCGGTTGGTGATGCGTCCCAGAGGTGTGGTGTCGAAAAACGACATGGGCGCTCGCAGGACGCGGGTCACAGCTCGGTTGAGCATGACTTTGCTCGATTTCGTACCATAGACGGTGAGGACCACAGAAAAGGCAAACATGAGAGCTGCTTGTGCCACACCAAGCGCAGCGTAGACTCCAATGTAGACGCCGAGTCCTAGATTCCATTTTCCGGAGGTCCAATAGGACAACCATCTGTTCGAGAATCGTTAGCACCATCTTCTTTTTAATGTCGCGGAGCAGACCATCGCAAGGACTATACTTACAGAGACGTCATGATGTTGGCTCCTTGGGAGATCACTAGAAGGATAAGCACCAAAGGCGCCACCCACATCCCGCCAGAAGCTCGGATGTACGCAGCGTACACACTCCAGCCCACACTGTCGACAGCGCGTTCTTCTTGCTGCATCAGAGCAGCGGCAGGCTTCTTGCCCTTCTTCTTCTTCTTGACCTCCTTCTTTTCATCTTCCACCTCGTCTTCATTCACAAGCTCCTCGTCTTCGTGCTTCTCCTCCTGTGCAGTCGTCTCCATGAGCTTCTGGAATTCTGCATCGTTCTCCATCAAGTCCGGAAACGTGGCAATCTTGTAGATCATGCCTTCTTTCATCCACACGATGCGATCCACGCGGTGCAAGACATGAAGCTGATGAGTTGCAAGCACACGGGCTTTGCCTTTGAGCAGACCACAGATCGCATTATCCATGATGTGTTTTCCGACATGTGCATCCACGGCAGAGAGAGGGTCGTCCATGAGTACGATATCGGCGTCAAAGTAAATGGCACGAGCGATATTCAGTCGTTGCTTCTGTCCTCCCGAGACCGTGATCCCGCGCTCCCCAATCTCCGTCATATCGCCCGCGGGGAGCATCTCGAGATCAGGCCGCAGTGCGCAGGCGTCAATGACTTCGTTATACCACTTACTGTTGTAATCTTTGCCGAAGATGATGTTCTCCTTGACAGTGGCATTTTGAATCCAGGCATACTGTGGACAAAAGGCTCTGTTGGCACCAAAAGTGACCTCGCCCGTCGTCTTTCGCATGTCACCCGCGAGAGCTGCGAGGAGCGAAGTTTTGCCAGATCCGACAGAGCCAATAACTGCAACGAGCTCATCGCGACCGACGGTGAGGTCGACATTGTTAATTTGGAAAGGCGCCCTCTGCTCATCCAGGACGCTCTCTGCAACATTGTCAGAATCCGGGTAGACTCCCATCTGCTGCTTTTCCGCAAGCTTTGATGCACTCTTATCTTCCTTTGCCTTGGATTTGGCATCCTTTTTCTCTTGTGCAATTTGCTTTCGGCCCTTGGGATCGGCACCAGGTGCTTCCTTTTCATCTTGATTCGTGTTACGCTCCCACGTGAAGCCACCACCTCTGATTTCAATGGCATTCTTGGCATCGTCTTTCCATTCGGAGTCGTCGTTGATCTCCTCGGCGGCCAAGAATTCCGCAATGCGCTTCAGAGAAGCGTTTGCATCGACCACCTGTCCCAAAACCATCGGAAGCAAGTTGAGTGGAATTCGCAGAGCGTTGAAGAGTGCAAGTGATGAGAATACCGGCGCTGGATTGAGGTTGTGCATCGTCGTCGAGTAGGTGATGAAGGCCAGCATACTGGCGAAAATCGGAATGGACATGGAAACAGCCATGATGCCGTTTCGAATCGACAACAGGAACGAGATCTTGCCAATCTCTCGATCTCGAATCTCTCCGAGCCTGCTGATGAAGCTCATCTCCCAGCCAAAATACTTGACGAATCGAACCGAAGATATGATCTCCTGGGTCAGACTCACACGTTGATCCGTGATTTCGTTAATCACCTTTCTCCTCATCATCAAGGATCGAATGGCGAACGCAAGCAAAGGCATCATCAGGCAGATGAATGCGAAACCAGCCAGAGCGCTGTAGGTCAAGTTGATGCAGAGAAGTGCTAATGTCAGCAGCACCTGTATTGGGGCGGTCCATATCATGTGACCCATGCCACAAGCCTGGTCGATACGGTACGTGTCCACAGACATCAAGTTGACAATCCTACCATTGCCCCAACCTTGGCCATCTCCTGATACACCCTTCTTGTCCTTCTTTTTCTTCTGATCGTCCTTCAGCTTTTGCTTGAAGTACGCCTTTTCCTCTTTGCTGCCAGGCTCAAATGCAGGCTGTTCTGCCTCCATGGTCAATGCAGCACCGCCAGCCCTCGCTCGCCCTGACAACCTCATAGCCTTGGCAAATATGGTACTGATCAAAGTGGAACGCGCTTGCCCTCCGACCATCATACCACGATAGATAAAGTGATTGACACACCCGGACTGTATAATCTGCATGCAGGTAATTCCAATCACCAAGCCAATGCCATGCCCAATGTTCGGTGCAGGCTGGGTACCGTTCGATGCAGCATAAGCCTCGCCAGCAAAAGAAATGAGATATTTCAAGGTGAAGGGCGATAGCACCTGCAGCATTGCGGAAATGAAGTTGCAGATGCCTCCTATCCAAAATTCCTTCTTAAAGGTGTCGTAGAGTGCCATAGGCAGGGGCTGAAACCAGTCTTTTCGACCCTGGCGATATTCCAGAGCGGTCAACAGCTTTGTGCGCATCACATCGACGCTTCGTTCCGGATTGACATGCCAAATATCGTTCAGCTCCAGTGAGCGTTGATATCCCACAGTCATCAACGGACCGACCCACTGGAATGTCAAAACACTGAAGAAGCCCGCCGACTGCTCGCGTGAAGCAAGCCGTTCTGAAGGCACAGGCGGCGGGTTTTTGCTCTTGAACGGATTCAGTTTCTCGCTCCATTTCCGTTTCCGGGTTGGCTGTTGCTCCGGCGGTTGTGCCCCCTCGGTTGCCACACTGTTCTCTGTGGCGGTCGTCCAGTCGCTTCTCGTCCGTGCCAGTGGCGGCGATTGTCTCTTCTCGATATCACTCTCATCTTGCGAACTGGTTTCTTCGACGGCCTCGTAGTCGACTTGCTTCTCGTCGTTGAGTTCGGCATCCGGTCCCACTCGCTCCAGCGGTTCTTCCGCCAACGCTTCCGTTTGTATAGGTTCCTGGGGCCCGGGAGCCTCGACGGTACTCTCGGTCAGCGCCTTTCTCGCCTCTGAACCAGACATGACGCGCACAGATCGATGGCGTCTGTGAGGAAGTGGCCAATACCTGACTTCTGTGTACCGATCTAGAACGAGTGATGCGGCAGACAGGCAGACAGGCAGGCAGACAGACAAACGAGAAGAGCAAAGAGAATCATCTGCACGCGGCAGGTACATAAGGGCACAGCAAGTGCGCTCATGATCGGAGGAGCCGTCTACTCAACGCCGACTGTGGCGTCGGTACGGGGAGTGCGCAGCGGAGTGATTGGCGCGGCAGGAAGGGCCTACATGCGTCAACGGCATTTGTTCAACAAAGCTTGGTCGTGTGGCTCGCCTCTCTCGCATATAACCACAGTAACCACATCACGTACCTGTACTCCACCTCCGCAACGCTCTAGTCGCAGCAGACATGGACTAGTGCGAGGTCGAATAGTCATGTACGGGTCATGTCTGCTGCGGGTTGCTGTATAAAACAGTGGAGATGTCGCCCACAGTCGGACTTCCGCCCTAAGTCCGACGCTGGTGCTGGCAGAGCAGAGCTACCTCCTCCTTGCCTCCGTAGGTACAGCTGATGAAGGGTGATGAAGCTGACAAAGGTTGCAACGCCATACCTCCTAGGTCAGGTACTTTATTAGGTATCTGACCGTATTTCCCTACCTAGGTAACGGCCCTACCGGTACCTTCTGGTCATGCCATGCCATGCCAGTGCCACGGTCCTTAGCGTTCCTCGTGGGGGAAGGGGGAGGGGGAATGGGAGAGGGAGAGGGAGAGGTTACATGCCCGGCCAGAACCCGCCAGGCTCAGGTACAGGCTCAGGCTCAGGCTCAGGCTCAGGCTCAGGCTCAGGCTAGGAGGTAAGAGGGCAGCGCGACGACCGCGAGTTGCCCGAAACGAGTTGGGCGCCTTTGTGGGGAGGGGGGAGGCAAAGTCGTCGAGAACGGTGCCGATAGCCGGATGTGGCCGCCACCGCCTGCATTCCTCAGCCTTCGCCTTCGCCTTCGCCTTCACGAAAGAACAATTGCTCTTCGTTTCCGCTCGTTTTCACGCCGTCGCCGCTGTTCTCTGGGACCCAACATGACGCGGCCGTGGGCCATGTCCCGTCGACCTGTAGGTAGTATGTATCCACACCACACCGTAACAGGAGGTTAGGTAGTAGTCGCAGTAGTAGTACTTCGGGACCTCCTCCGCCCTCACCGCTGCAAGCTTCTCTCTCTTTTCTCTCTCTCTTTTCTCTCTCTCTTCTCTCTCTGTTGGCAAAATCATGTAGCCACCCAGTCAGTCGTTGCGATAAGCCAAACTGCCGACCTGTCGCTCATGCCCATGTTCCAACAAAACGCCAGTTCCAGCTATGTACCTCCCCACGGACGAGCTGAAGTGTGAGCAAACGCAGGCGAATCCTTGAGATCAGCCATGGAATCGTGCGCCATCATCCATGCTTTTTTTCCCATGTTTCGGCCGTGCCGTTTGTTGCTTTTTTTTCTTCCTTTCTTTTCTTTCATCACAAAGCCGAGCCCGAAGAAATACCTTAGAGAGTACCTAGGTATGGGGGCGTTTTGATTCGTTGGAGACTTGCAACCTAATATATAAACCTGCCCCCCTGTCTTGCGCCGATTGTCACATCCCTCGGTCCTCCCTATCGCCTGCTAGGCTGCTATATACATACTACTGTACATCATTACATGTACTAAAAAAACAACGTGGTATTGCTTGTTTGTGTTCTGACGATCGATGATGACTATCATTACCTGTACCTAGGATCGGACTTTAGACACCGGGCTACCACCTACCTTTTAGGTATGCAACTAGGGCTAAGTAATGGATACCGAGAAGCAAACACCTTTGCACCGTTCGTCTTCCGATTGTGAAAGTGGGGACCTTCCATGTCTTGACCGCTCTGATTATTAATCTGGAGGATTGATGTTCTCTACAGGTACATTGCATTACCCTGGTCAATCTCTGCTTCCGTCTTCTCGCTTCAGTGCTACCAGCATGTCGACATCATCGTCGAACATGAACAGCAAAAGACATTCAAACCAGACAACACTGTATGCGCTGGTGAACGAGACGAAAGAATGCAACTCAGATTTAAAGAACAGGTACTTCACGACTATAAGTAGGTCATAGGCCGGAAATCAATAAAAGAGTCCTCATCGTCTTGATCCCTTCCTCCTTCGCGCAGGACTTCCAGCAGCTTTGGCAGGCATTGCAGCAGCTGCAGTAGCAGTAGCCGCAACAGGTGTAGTCGGGGTACCTGGACCAACATCCCTCTCCAGCGACGCACTGGACATTTCCCGAATCGAGTACCCACCACGCCGATCTTCCAAAATGTCTATTTGCACTCCTTGTCCATCACTGCTGTCGCTACTGCTCGTTTCGACCCGGCTCAGTCCACTGCCTGGCGCATCTCTGGCACTACGTTGCTGCGACAGAGGTGAGGCGGGCGGAGCTCTGCGTAGAGCAGCAAAACGCACATCATTCGGATACGGAGGCCCGCCAGGCGCTGCAGGGGGACCACTCGCATGGCGTCGCCCATGCGCTGCAGGCATCGGCGGTGCCATGTCGTAGTCGTATGCTGCCCACTGGGGTGCATTGCTTGCAGATCGTGTCCTCGATGGTGGCGGATACCACTCCATATCTTCGGGAGGCAGAGATCGATTCGAGCCAGAAGACTCTGGTCGATAGTACCGAAGGGGCAATGGTTGCATTTCAGGTGGTGTCAGCTCCCTACGACTCTGCTTCGAGGACGAGCTCGAGTCGCCCGCTTGTGCTCGTGCAAAGTCAGGACTAGGTGGCGCAAAGTATCCCACAGGCGCGTACATGACCCCGTTCGGTCCAGTGATCATGCCCTCGCGAGGAGGCATTCCAGTTTGATAGGCCTGTGGATCAGAGTTCTTCCTGCTGACTTTCGCCTTCGAGGTCGATTTGGCTGGTGAGCCGAAAAGCAAAGAAGAAGTGCTGCCTTTGCGCGCCCTATGGTTCTTCAAGCTCGTCGTGCTGCTGGAACGGCTGCTCGCTTTCACTTTGTCTTTGTCCCTGGAAGATTTGGCAGGAGTGGCAGGGGGCGATACCAAAGCTGCTGTAGGAGGCGGTAGAGGATCCGATCGCTGGCCATTCCTGCGCTCAAGAGCCGCCATCTCCTCCATGCTCAGATTCACGTTGCCTTTGCCTTCCCTCCTTGCCCTGGATATCCGATCCAAGGCAGAATGAAGTAATGATTCTTCCCGATCCCTTGCAGCAAAGGATCTGTACTGCTGATATCGCTCATCTTCTTCTTCCGAAACATCGTCATAATATGCTCGATCATCGTACATTGTCGCAGCTCTACCTTGCCGTCTATCCTGTCCCAGGTCGTAGCCATCAAAGTACAGTTTATCGCTAACCCTGCGAGCGTTCCCATAAGCATGTTGCTGATCCAAACCAACTCCCTGTCCGTATTCATCGTATTCTCCTCCACTGTCCAGCTCTTGTATCGAGCGTGGATCACGAAGCTCCCAATCGTGCGGGTATGTGTGCGTGGCTCTTCGCCTGGTCCCGCTGGGAGCTCCGGGTCGTCTTCCCGTTTCGTAGGGCGAAGAGGGCGCGGCAGACGACCTATACCGCCTCTTCGGAGAAACTAGCTGCTACGTCTTTTTCCATGAATGCCGCATGGCCGAGAATCGTGACACCAGATGCACCAATCAACCAGAGGACGGTCGAGATTGGCGAAGCCCAGAAGAAAAGAGGCTGCCTGTGCATTAGTATCACCTCAGAGTCCCTGTCTCATGGCTGACTTACAATGGCGACAACAAGAAGAGCAGTGTACAGCTGACTGACGGTGGCTCGAGCGAAGCCGAGATCCAGATCCCTTCCTTCCAGCTTGCCGATTCCCCACATGCCGCCGATGATGAGCACCAGCACAAAGAACAGGAGCAAGTTGGTTAATAGACTGTAGATGCTGAGCATGACGAAGAGCGCAGCATAGTTGCTGCTGAAGTAGGACAAGTTGTAGTTGACACGGTTTTGGACCATGCCAAAGTCCTGTGGCTTGCTGATGCGCTTGATGTCGAGGAACTCAGAGATGGGTCGCAGGTTGGCGAAGCGCGAACCCACCGACTGCGAGCGCAGCGAGTCGAAGCGGCCGCCGAAGCTATAGAAGTAATGCACATGTCAGCTTCCGCTGCTTTCCTTTCTTGGCTCGTTTGAGCTGGGGGGCTGCGGTGCGGGGACGCGTCTTACTTGAGGCGCGAGGTCAAGGCATCGATTGGGATGTTGATGCGCGCCATGGTGTCGCGAGAATGGCGCGTGCGAGAGCGGAAGTTGGCGGTGGTGGTGGAGGAGGAGGAGGAGAAGGAGGAGGAAGAAGAGGGCGAGGCCTATTTGTTTCTGCAGCAAGACATTTGAGATTAGATTGGGCTCCTCAACCAATGGACGAGTGGTGCGCTGCGGCTGAGCGCGGAGACACGACACGAGAGCAACAGTAGTTCCGTGCGGTTGGTGCGGGTGGAGGAGTGAACGTACCTGTGGTGGGGAGGGTAGTGAAGTAGTTGTAGTAGCAGCAGCGTAAGGAAGACGAGTCGACTTTGATGAACAGGAGACAGTGGTAGGGTTGTTGACTTTGGGTCGACGGAATATAGACTATGGATTGTAGACTCCAGATGCCCCTGGTCCCGGTCGAGTCCCTAGGTTTCGGGAGATGCCATGCTAAATGCGACCTGAACCCCTGGCTGGCGGCACGTGAAAGCGACCTAGCACGGGGCACAATGAATAGAATTACAAGTGTTGCAATGATTCAGGTCAAATGAAGTGAAGTCAAGTGAAGAAAAATATAGAGCAGAGAGGGATCGAATGACCCCGAGAGGAGTACATGTAGTAGTATATGCACTCGTCAACCAGGACCAACACACCGCTGTAGCTGGGCTCTCAGCGGGCTGCTGGCTAGAGACCTTGTCAATAGACTTCTGCCACGTTGACCAAAAAGATCGCGGAGGCTAAGAAAATAATCCCTCCTCTTCCTTCTCTCAACGAGTCCCTGTCCGTTGCTTAACCTGCTGCCATTCGAGCAACAATCGCCTAAGTCGACAGCTCACAGTCACAGCACAGCTCACCACCTGCACGCCGCCCAAAGAGTGCTGGCTGGCCGGCTTGCTTGCTTGCTTGCGTGCGTGCTTGCATAATACAACACACTGCACGCAGGGAGGAGGAGCACAGCACAGCAAAGCACAGCACAGCACAGTACACCAGACCCGACCATGCTCCGACTCCACTTGCTGCTGCTAGCAGCATTCGTTGCCCTCGCCGCCGCCTGGAGCAAAGAAGACCACGAAATCTTCCGCCTTAACGATGAGGTGAAGAAGTCCGAAGGCGCCAATGCCACCTTCTACTCCTTCCTTGCCATCAAGCCCAATGCCGGCCCCGACGAGATCAACAAAGCCTACCGCAAGCTCTCCCGAACTCTGCATCCCGACAAGGCCCAGGCAAACTGGGTCGCCAACTACAACAAGCCGACTCCCGTCAAGACAAAGGCCGGTGCGAAGCCCACGGTGCACGTGCAAAAGAATAAGAAGCCCAGTCAGTCGGAGCTCAAGAAGTTTCACAAGGAGGCCAGTGCACGCTTCGAGAGGTTGTCTCTGGTCACCAATGTCCTTCGAGGCGGGGAAAGAGATCGCTACGACCACTTCTTGAAGAACGGTTTCCCAGCATGGCGCGGAACAGGATACTACTACGAGCGCTACCGACCTGGTCTCTGGTCGGTCATTAGTGGTCTCTTCATCTTTATTGGAGGCGCCGTCCACTACCTCGCCCTTTACGTCTCGCACTTGCGCCACAAGGAGTTTATAGAGCGTTACATCAAGCACGCTCGTCGCATGGCATGGGGTGACGATGGCGCTCTCGGAGCAATTCCAGGTCTGGGAGGAGCTGCCCCATCTTCACCACAGAACGGAAGCGCAGAAGGCGAGGAGAGCATGCAATGGAACAGGAAGCAAAAGCGAGAAATGGAAAGACAGAAGAAGAAGGATGGCAAGAACCCTTTCAAGGCTTCTGCTGCTGCTGCCGCTGCCAACAAAGCCAGACTCGCTCAAAAGGCCAAAGAGGATGGTATCAGTACTCCAGTGGAAGCTGAAATCACATCCGGGCCAGTCGGCGCGAAGAAGAGAACGGTAGCAGAAAACGGCAAGATCTTGATTGTCGACAGTGTTGGAAACGTCTTCCTCGAAGAAGAGACCGAAGAAGGCGATACCCAAGAATTCCTCCTTGATGTAAGTCTGCAGCGTGACTGACTACCCTTGAATCCTTCACACACACACACACACACACACACACCAGCTAATACATTTTCTTCCTTCACTATACAGCCCTCCGAAGTCAAACCCCCCACGATAAGCGACACAGTCCTCGTCAAACTACCCATCATCCTCTACAACCAATCTCTCGGCCGCGTATTCGGCAAGACACGAGCCGCAGCTGTCGCAGATCTGATCGGCGAACCTGAGCAGGATGGAGAAGAAGAAGTCGAGGGAGCTGCCGCTTTGCAACAAGCCACAGCACTGAATGCAAATGCTGAGACGCGGAAGAGGAGAACCAAGAATAGATCATAGTAGGTATGGTACAATGTGATGATATGCGAAATGATCATTGCATGATGTAGAAATCGAAAAAGCAAAAGTGGTTCATTTTGGGAGGGGAACAGTATTGTCATCCGCGCTGATGTGTACATTGAAAAGACTTTTTTTGAAACTTGTCATAGAGATCTTGTTGTATAAGGTACTGTTACTACTATTACTACAAGATTTGTGTTGAGCTCCACCTTAGGTAGATACGTAGAATCCCATCAGAGTTCAGCTGTTCACGTACCTACATAGGCACACACCTTAGCCACAAGGTAGCGAGGGCGAGGGCGAGAGAGCAAGATGAAGAAAACGCGAAGTTGATATGCTGCACGGCCCGTGCCACCCGAAGAAGGCAATGCCAAGAGAGAAATGGGGTCGAAATTGTACAGAACAGAACAGGTAAGGTCAGGTAGGTGGTACCTATGGTGAGAAGAACACGACTGCAGGTCTGTCTTGTTTTTATTTCAGCTGCCGTATGTATGTGTTTTCCAAGAGGTACCTATAGATCGAAAAGCTTCTTGAGCTCGGCGGCCGTATCGTCCGGACTTGTGACGCTGTGCCCAATAGTTCTTGGATCCTCAAAGATCTCATAGTCGTTACCGCCCTTGTACGTCTTGTCTCCGAAGAAATGAATGGTCGTGTAGTCGACTCCCCCCGGCAGATTCTTCTCGTTCTCGACGTGTTGAAGGCAGTAAGTCTTGTCCCAGCCTTGGGGAAAGACATCGAAGGAGATTTGGCCGCCGATCGAGTAGCTAAAGGGCACGTTAGCTGGTGATTTGTAGCAAGGACAAAGCAGCACTTTGGAGAAACGTACGTCAATCCCAAGTCCGGGAACTCCTTCTTGATATCCTCCACAAATTTCTTCCTGATACCATGCTCCAGATCGAACTTCTCGTACTCGTTTCTCTCCTGCACGCTGGCGTTCCTGCCAATGGGGCTGACATTGATCATGCCGTTTCGGAATTCAATGAATGTTCCTCTCTTGACCGGAATGTCCAAGTCCGCAATGTAGTGCAAGATGAACTTTGCCAATTTCTTGTAGTTCTCCTCGCCAATCCATTTGATAAAGCTGTGCGAGGCCAGAGGCACACCCATGCGGTACGCCGTCAAGCCATTCTCGGCGAAGCAGAAGTCGAAAAGCGACGTGACTGGGATGGAAGCCGTGCCCAGCTGTTCTTGCTGTTTGACAAGATCGGAACCACCGACGAAGCCGATTGCTACTTTGTGTCGGAGGGCGGAGAGGAGTTGGAGGATTTCGGGAGAGACGGTCTGGTGCGAGGCGGTATCAGCAGTTGTGTTCGGAGCGAACGTGATCAGACTACTATGAGTACGAAGGAACATACACGACGAGCTGGAGTGAGAGTTCCATCCACATCGAACAAGCAGATGGTGTTCTTCACAGGTCTCTGGTCGAGGCCAGGCACCACTGATGCCGCTGCTGCTGCCATTGCTGCGGATTCGCGTCTGTTCTGTGTGTGGTATAGCGTGCTCAACCTCTCACCCAACCTCTCGCATCAAACATCCAATGGCTTTTTTCTCTACCGCTCCTCCGCTTCAGCGATTCGTGTCCGAGCTGGGGTTCGTGTCTTTCAGGCTGGTTCTCGGGGTCCGACAGTTCCTCGCGTCTGGATGTGTAAATCTCGACAAGCCGAGTCTCGTTGTCTGCTGCTTGGCTGTCCGTCCGCTGTTTCGTCGTCGCACACGTCTGAAATATCGGTGAAAGGAGCTGGAGGTCAGGGAGAGCGCAGTAGCGCAGGGTCTAGAGGGAGGTTGTCCGAGCCTCGATCAACCCCGCAGATGTGGTGGGGCACATCGATTATTTTCACATGCGAATATCAGTATAGCACACAGATTGCACGAACTACATGTATTGGAGAGCAGGCTGTCATTTTCATGTCCATTGCTCTTCTATCGTCTGTCTGAGTGGTCACAGGCTGTAGTGCCTATCGCTACGCTCAATCATACTCCACCCATTCCATGCAGTCGTTTTGAACACCGATCGAACGCTCCAAAAGGACGGCCAGTAACTGGTCGCCAGAACAGATCAACCAGCACAGCAGCTGGGACCGCTACTCATACATTACCTCCTCTGCCGCAATCTGTTGCGATGAACAGATTTGTAGCCACGTAACTTGCGTATGGAGCAGTCTAGCTGTCAGGCGCTTGGGGATCAAGCGTGTCTCCATTCAGAATCGTAGCCCAGCCGATCAAACGCCAATGCTTCTCGATACGTCTCGAGAGAGCAACCTTCTCGTTGATGGCGGTGCAGCACGGCGAAGTAAGCTGTAGTTTAGCGACATCACTCTTGACAGCGACGACCTTAGCGCCAGTTGCAGTGGATCCGACGTTAACCATGAGCACTTCGTTTTTGGTGAGTTTGGCGACCTTGGCTTGCTTGCCATCGGCTGTCTTGACACCAAGCAACCGTCTCAACAAGAAGTAATTGACCTCGAGCTCAGCAAAGATCTTCGGCAGTTTGCCCTTCAGGCCAAGCACGAAACCAACCAGGCGATCAGCACGGCAGAGAGTTGGGTCAATGCGTGTGCCGACACCAATCAATCCACCTGGCACGGCGAACTTGAGACTGTTCTGCTCAGCTTGCAACGCCATGACGCGAGAGTAGATTGGTTTGCACTGAATCTTGCCTGCCTCGTCCTTCGACACGATACCAGGTCGGATCTCGATCTCATCTCCAAGTTTCAGAATACCCGTGAGGATAGAGCCACCAGCAACACCACCTTGCAGATCATCAATCTCACATCCAGGCTTGTTGACATCGAATGATCGAATGACAATGAGCTGTGGGTCGTCCTGGAAATTACGCATTGGTACGGGAATTCGAGTGACCAGCATTTCGTTGATGGCGTCGATGTTGAACTTCAGCTGAGCGGAAATTGGGATGATCGGAGAGTCATCTGCTACTGTACCGCGGATGAACTTCTTGATCGATTCGTAGTGCTGGGTGGCTGCCTCTTCGCGCATCAAGTCGACCTTGTTTTGGAGGATGATAATATGCTGGAGCTTCATGATCTCGATAGCTGCCAAATGTTCGGATGTCTGTGGTTGTGGGCAGGTCTCATTTCCTGCAATGAGCAAAAGTGCAGCATCCATGACTGCAGCTCCTGACAACATGGTGCTCATGAGAATGTCGTGGCCGGGGCAATCGACGAATCTGCAAAAGTCAGTGTGTGCCACGTGGTGTCCTGCATATACCGCATGCCAACATGCGGATAGGAATGACTTACGAGACGTGTCGCAGCAGTCTGTATGTGCCCTCACATCCAGGTCTCTCGCAAGGCGGATCCACTTCCTTCTCACTCTTGTAGCTCCGGTAGCAAGTGGGCCGAGGACACTCCTCGTCGTCGCACTTGTAGATTTTTGCATTTGCATATCCCAGCTTGATTGTGATGTTCCGCTCCAACTCGTTCTTGAATCGCACAGTCTGCACGCCCGAAATCGCCTTCACCACTGTACTTTTTCCGTGAGCTACGTGACCAATTGTGCCGATGTTGATGGTCGCCTGTCGTGCGATAATCTCTGGTGAAAGTGGTGTAAGTTCTGCGACTTTCAGGTCCTTTGGTTCGGGTTGTTCTGGCAGATGTGGTTTCGCTGCTGCTGCTGCGGCCGCTTGATTCGTCTTCTTCAGGGCGGATCGGGGGGCGGCTGCTGGGCCCTTTGGCTTCACCTCCTCGACGTCGCCGTCGTCGCCAGTCTGCTGCGCATTGTGGGCCGGGGATTGCGGTGGCGTCTCTTCATCCGACGGATAGTCGCCGTTGGTCGCCATGCTTGCGGTATTCTCGAAGAGCGGCGTGTGCTAATCGTCTTCGAGCGTGCGGTGATGGGCGGTGGTCAAGAGGGTAAAGAGGGACACGCAATTGTTCTCATGAAGTGGAGGAGTCACAGGCTTAAGTTCCAGAGTGGAAAGTTCCAGGGTAAGTGGCAGTTTTGCCAAGACTTCAGCAAGATCGAATTAGGTACCGTGAACACCACATCCAACACACCAGCACCGCGACGCTACCAACTATCACAGTGGAAACTGCTCCTCGAAAGCGTGAAGGTGTTGTGAGTGGCGACTACATAAGTAATCAGTTGTACACGATGAGCGCAGAACATCATCAGATGGGCAGACAAAATGGGCGAAGACATCACACTCGCCTCAAAGCATCCAGTGCGAGAATCTACATACCTACCTACCTACCTACCTTACCTGTATGTATCTGCTGCACGAAGCTCAATTGCGCGACTGCACACAACAAGATCAAACTCGCGATCAGCTCGACCCACTGCAGATATGCCGTTCGCCACAACCACGAGTGCTCGGTGACTGCGGGAAAGCAGCGTAGACCAGCTCTGTATATCTCGGACTCGAAGGTGTCTGCCACCACCATGTTGGTCCAGCTCCATCAACAATGCTCCTAGCGCAGTATGTTCGTATAATTGAGGCGCCACTGTCAAAACGTATCATAGGCGAGTGACCTTTCATTCCACATTGCGCTGGTCAATGGCATCTTGGTCAGGATGAACGACAAAAGGCAGACCACAGAACAAAGCGACCTCGTCGTCCTTATTCGTGCACGTCTCGGCGTCGAGGACTTGCTCACTCGGGATCTCGGCGCAGCGTAAAACTTCATCCCATACAACGCAGCAATGCAGTGTCACGTACTTCTCGGTGACTACAGGCGAGATCCAGACAGCTCAGCTGCGCGATTAATGCCGCATGGACGAGTCGATGCGGGAATAGAGAGGGCTGCTGCCTTCATATGCACAGCCATGTGAGAGGTGCTCGCGATTGTGCATGTCGAACACAAACAGCGTGTTCGTGTATCGCTTTGGCTCCAAGCTGCGGTATCTTGCAGTGTATGCCTCGACTTGTACTGCGCGTGGGTGTCTCAAACCCATCAGATTGATATTTGTCTGATTCCTACCACGGCACTGATGTTGTAATAAGGTATTAATGGAATTGGGGTCTCGGATACATGTATTGCTATGAGCGCCTTTTTCGCACGTACATTCCTGTCCCATCGCGGCTAATCATGACGTCGCAGGAGGCACCAGATGCGCAGTTCGTAGCCTTACGGAGGGTGTGATGGTCAAATCGCACGCAACGTCGCCTCTGGCTGGGCGTGAAGGTCGTTTGATTGGCGCAAGCCGGCTCTTGTTCACCCACACTGTTGGTGCTTCAGTAGACGTCATGGCTAGTACCGTCCACTGCTCACATCCCACTTTGCTCGAGCGCACCAATCCAGGGTGGCTGTGGTGGCGCCGAAAGCGTGCGTAGATGTTGTCGAAGGTCGGCATGGCGAGCTTCTGTCATCATGCGTGGCTTGACAGTCAGCCTCACTCTTTTGATCCGAAACTGGGACAGGCTCCAAATGCGACCGTGTCGGTGCCGCAGTGATCAGTCCGGATAGAGTGAGTGCAAGGCGTACCTCACTGTGTCATTTCCGTGATCGTTGACCAGGACCCGTAGTCGGGGGCTTGATGAACACTCCTGGTAAGCGGCGGCGATGATGTTCTCTTAAGCTCGACTTGTCGGTATGCGTTGGTTTTCGGATGACGAGAATAGCGTCTGGCCGTCCCGCTCGGCGCTCGCTGTGGTCTATCTCCTGTATTATTCTAGTACCCCACGAATACCACGCAGGCACAAGCAAGGATTGGTGGTATAAGTTTTGAACACATCGGCCGCGACGATAGCGTTTCTACTCGCACGTATTCTATCCCGCGTCATAGGGGACCAACTTTACCGGCGCAAACGAACTCCTACGCGCGACACGTGTTCAGTCTCCGGCGTTTCGATGGACGGTTTGGACGGCGCGCTGCGTGCTTGTCAGGAGACTCTCATACTGTCCGGCTTAACCAGGGAGTCGACGAAGCATCCTGAACCTGATCCTGAACCTCGTCCTGCTCGAGTCCTTCTCCGGCCAACATATGCCTCGACCAAGGAATCGAGTTGCACGTGGTCGAGGTCTCTGCGTGGCACTCATGGCGGAGGATCCGGAGGTGGAAGATGTTGGAATAACCATGAAGGTCGGGGGAGGATGGCTTGGCTTGGGGAGAACTAGGTAATGTACCTAGGCACACTGTACCTGTAGGAGTTGCACTGTTGCAGAGGAGTGGCAAGGTCAGGTCCGTCGGGAGTAGCACAGGCTTATCTAAGAGACAGGGGTGAAAAAGTTGCATCGCCTCCGCGTCAGAGGGCAGTAACATCGATGGAGTCGCACAACGAACAAAGGCCAATAGAAAAGACAACGCCAGGCTGAGCTCCACGCGTCCCGGCAAGTAGTACATGTGCTGTACAGGTATTCTTGACCAGAGCCCACCAACGCACATGTGGTGGAGCAGGCGAGCGGACCTGGTTCTCGAATATTTCTCTCCGGCTGCGTCCATCTTCACTTGCATTCACATGCAAAGCAGAGCTCGCGCCGAAGTCTAATTCGAACTACCTACCTACCTTTTAGCACTCTCTGACCAGAGCTCGTCTGCATCTCGAAGCTTCCAAGCAGTCACCACGCTGCATGCACTTGCAACAACAACATCATCCGACCACCACCACCACCATCACCTTACCGCACCTTACTACTACTTCTCTCCTTACTACCTCACTGCCACACAGTCTCCTTCCTCCAAGCTTCCGCCTCCCGCTTGCTACAAAACACCGCACCGCACCGACGATATCGTCAAGACCGCCTTGTCGCAATGGCGACTAACCTCACTGTCTCGCTGTGAGTCCAGCCATTCCTACAACATGAGATCGAGCAGCAGCCATCTCTGTGGACCACGCCACTGACCTACATGATAGTTTCCTCCCCAACACCATCTCATTCAACGACCTGCCGGCAAAAGAGCGACGACGCGCTGCACCTCCGTTCAAGCTGCACCAACGCATCAGCTCTGCCAATGAGCTGCCCACCAATTCGAGTAGCATTCTCGGCGGGCTCACCCCTCCTCTGACGACCGCCTCGCAAGTCGCAAGCGCGAATGAGCAATTCTTCACCCCGGGCTCAATAGATGCCGCGAAGCGACTTTTCGCGAGGCCCGGCGATCCACGCTCTCTCCTGCGAAGCGATGTGCATGCCGAGTGGGGCTCCCAGGCTATATTCAATCAGCCGCGGTCTCGTGCTGGACCACTACCATCAGCTTCCATCCAGGACTTCGCTGCCGCTTATGACAAGTACAAGGAAGAGGAGGACCGCAAGAAGCGCATGTCGACCAGACGAGTCACTCGAGGCTCTCCTGGTCAATTGCAGGCCAGTCGCTCTGGAAGCTCGGAGAGGGGCTTTGAAGGGCAATCATGGACAGTGCAGCCCGCCATTCACGGAAACGGTGGGCTAGTAAACGCCATCCGCGAGACGTCGGAGATCGACCCAAGCAACAACCAGCCTGCTGATACCACCTGGATTGGAACTCTTGGAATGCCCACTGACGCCTTGCCCGAGAGTACCAAAGACGAAATACACGATGTATTGCTCAACGATCACCAGGTATGTACCCCAGACGGCACGTTTTAGGATCCCCAAATGCTGACGTAGCACCAGTCTGTTGCTGTCTACTGCAGTGACAAAGACATCGATGGTCACTATGCCCACTACTGCAAGACCATTCTATGGCCTATCATGCACTACCAAGTGCCAGATCACCCAAAGAGCAAGGCGTATGCCGATCACAGCTGGGAATTCTATCGAAATGTGAACCAAGCCTTTGCCGACCAAGTCGTTTCCAGCTACAAGCGTGGCGATACCATTTGGGTACACGACTACCACCTCCTCCTCGTGCCTGGCATGGTGCGTGAGAAGCTACCAGATGCCAAGATTGGCTTCTTTTTGCACACAGCTTTCCCATCGTCCGAGGTGTTCAGGTGTCTATCGACTCGGAAGGAGCTTCTCAACGGCATGCTCGGCGCCAACTTGATCGGGTTCCAGACAGAGGAGTACGCGTCGCACTTCCTGCAGACATGCAGTCGTCTGCTGGCAGTGGAAACTACTGCCGACGGCGTGCAGATTGACGAGCACTTTGTGAATGTGACTAGCGTGCCGGTCGGCATCAACCCGCCTCTGTTCGACAAAGCCCTTGCGGACGAAGAAGTTCGGGGATGGATCTCCACCATTAAGAAGAAGTACGAAGGCAAGAAGCTCCTCGTTGCACGTGATCGTCTCGACCATGTGCACGGTGTGCGACAGAAGCTGCTTGCCTACGAGCTGTTTCTGAACCGATACCCCGAGTGGCGTGACAAGGTAGTCATGATCCAAGTTGCCACCTCCACCAACGAGCAGTCCGAGCTGCTCGCGGCTGTGTCCGACATCCATACTCGGATCGACTCGGTGCATAGCACTCTTGCTCATCAGCCCTTGGTCTTCCTCAAGCAAGACTTGGCATTCCCGCAGTACATCGCATTGTTGACTGTGGCTGATGGGCTCATGGTGTCTGCCCTTCGAGACGGCATGAATCTGACGCCTCACGAATTCATATACTGCCAAAAGAAGTATGGCCCATTGATCCTCAGCGAATTCACTGGCAGTGCTGCGGCTCTTGGCAGCAACTTTCTCTCCATCAATCCTTGGGACTTCTCCGGCATGGCCGACTCCATCAAACAGGCCTTGGAAATGGACGAGGCGGAGAAGCAGCGTCGCTGGAATTACTTGCACGAAGTTGTACTCAAGAAGACGGGTGCCAATTGGATGCGACAACTGACTAAGCAGCTGAACATTGTGTATGAGGAGCACAACCAGCACGCCTCAGCATCGGTGCCTCGTCTCAATGTCTCGACCTTGGCTGAGAAGTACAAGACGGCGGAGAACCGACTGTTCATTATCGACTACGAAGGTACTCTTGCGCCGCACAAGACGAGTTCGGGTATTCCTCTGGGATCCCCCGCGCGTGTTGTCGAGACGTTGACTGATATTATGGTCGACCCCAAGAACATAGTCTACGTCATGTCTGGTCGTAAGCCAGACGAACTCGACAATCACTTCCGCACACTGCCCAAGGCCGGACTGATCGCTGAGAATGGATGCTTTGTGCGCGAGTTCGGCGTCGAGAACAACGTGTGGACATCTTTCGTCGATCTTAATGAGGTTGACAGATGGAAGTCACAAGTGCGTGGCATACTTGGCTACTACTCGGACCGCCTGGAAGACAGCTATATCGAAGAGAGACATTGCAGTCTCTTGTTCCGGTACGAGAAATCAGCCGATCAAGAGGCCGCTGTGCGCTTTGCCGGGGAGTGTGCGGACCAGATCAACGGCGCGTGCAAGAGCATGCATATTCATGCGGTTCCCATCAAGCACGCCGTGCTCGTGGAGCAGGAAGACTTCAGTAAGGGCACCGCTGCTTCGCACGTGTTTGATACTCTGTGCGAACAAAGCAAAGGCCTCTCGGCGCCGGACTTCATGGTCGTTGCTGGTGATGATCGCGAAGACGAAGTCATCTTCAAGTGGGCCAATGAGCTCGGCAAGGTCGGCAAAGTCAAGGATGTCTTCACTGTCACGGTGGGCAAGCGCAACACACTCGCGCAGGCTACGTTGACGCAAGGCTCCACGGGGCTCCTGACCGTGCTCCAGAAATTAGCGAAGATCTCGAGCGACATGTTGCCGCCGGATTACTTCACCATGCCACGCAACAAGACCTTTCCCAACTGATGATCTTCATTCCCCATCATTTCGATGGGGAACACACGGATCGCCTCGATGACTGCGAGATAGCACCGGGCCATTCTCTCGAGGGCTGCAAGACTGCTAGCGTGCTTGATTGTTTTGACGTGCGACGTTACGATGATACCCACTACCATTAGGTCACGATATAGTGTTTCTGGCGTCAAGGGGTGGGAGGATGCACGGGAACGGGGACGGGGTCTGTAGACTAGACTACGAGAATCAAGCAGCAATGCTCATTGACATTATGGGGATACTGTAGCGTGAGGTGAGGAACGGATGGCCCCTCCGTACGAAGTGAGGTACGGTACTGTAATCTGCTACGAGGCCGAGCGGATACGGGTTTCGGTCATCGGCCCGGGCTTCGGCTGGTTTCGCGTAGAATGTACCGAGAGTCTACCTCCTACTCTTGTCTGAGTGGTTCGACCTCTCCCTTGACTTTGAGATGACGCGTCGCTCATCAACCTCACCACGTTTAATTAAGTGACCTGACCTACAGGTGTATCAATCCTAACACCTCCACCACATCACACTCCACATGTTCCATAGGTACCGTACCAAGCAGGCATAACGCACATGGTCGTTACATATTCGAGGAGGTCCCTCAAGTACATGTCGCGGGCATCTTCCGCGTGCTGCAACGGCGCCAGAGTCAAGACGCCAACCTTCTTCCACCTTGGTTGGCCTTGGCATCTGAGAAGCTGAGATGAAGATGAGATGAGGAGGAGACGAGTGTTCGGGTGGACGTGGTTGTTTGGATTGGCCATCCCGGCCGGACAGGGGATGGCCGACTCCTCTCCGCTCCCTCGCTCGGCCATCCCCGCCATACAGAGAGGACGAAAGACCGCTCGAGTCAGGCTAGCGGCGGACGCAGTCGGCGTTGGAAACATGCTACACACTGCACTGGACGCTGGACACTCTATACCGCTGCCATCCCTGCGACCTCACCGTGCACTCCGGCTCCCCAAGGCCAGCTAATACATGAGTGCGTCCTCTCCCACCTGAAACGCACCCACTGGACTTCGCCCCGACTCACCACTTCTTCCCTCGACCGCAAAGAACGGCTTCACGTACCCAGCAATGGCTATGCCAGCGGACGCGCAGTACCAGCACACCATCGACATCCTCTGTCAGCAGTGCGTCTCTCCCGAAGATGAGCTCACCAACGATGCTGCCATGGCCGACTTGCTCAACGATCCGCTGCTCTCCGTCGCCATCAGCACGCGACTGAAGAAAGAACTCCAGCTCGATATAGCTGCTGACGATCTGATCAATCTGCGAGCGATCAGCGACCTGAAAACGACCCTCCTCGGCAGCAGAAGCCGGTCCCCCATGCTCGCAGTGAACACATCGCCACAGAATTGGCCCGCGGCAGACAGCTCCACTCCTGTGGACAATCTCGTCGCTCCATTTGACCGAATGTCGCCTGTGACGCCTACGAGAAAGCCTTCTCATGAATTTCTGTCCACCTCTGTCGCCACTCCCATTGACAAGATCGCGCCCTGGAAGACATCTTCAGTAAATATCGCGGCCATTCCAAAGGAGGAGATCGGCCCGTCGCCATCAAACAAGCTTCCACGCACAACGCCATCGGCAGCCTCTGTGGTCCTTCAAGGACGACCAGAAAGGGCGTCCAGAGCCGTGTTCCTGTTTCCCGATGGGTCTGGTAGCGAACGGTCGTATGTTCACCTTCCTCGAATTGCGTTAGACCTGGTCGTATATGGGCTGCAGTGCCCATATCTCAAGAGTCCGAAAGACATGCAATGCACCTGGGACGAGCTGGTCGAGGCCTACGTGTCGGAGGTTCGCAAACGTCAAGCGCATGGTCCCTACGATTTCGTGGGTTATGCAGTTGGTGGAGCACTTGCCTTTCGTGCAGCACAACTTCTCGTCGCTCAGAATGAGAAGATCAACAGTCTGACGCTGCTCAACTCACCTGTTCCCGAGGTCTTGGGTCAGCTTTCAGACGAGTTGTACGAGTACGTCAGGTCGGTCCGCGCCTGGCGAAGTGGTGATTTCACACCAGAATGGCTTCTGCCCCATCTCAAGGCTTTCACGAGAGTGCTGAATACATACCGCCAAAGCAGATGTAGCATTGGTGCTGTCCAAAACGTGAGGATTCTGTGGGCTAGCAGGGGTGTTTCTGATAATGCTCCTGCGCCGCCGCCAGCGCTTTCAGATGGAGAGCAGACAGTCATCAAGTTCTTGACTGAAGCAAGGACCGATTTTGGACCTTGCGGATGGGAGGTATTGTTGCCTGGCAGCAAGATTTGGAGTGGCAAGATTGATGCTGGCCACTTTGAGATGATGGTGAGTTGACTAAGTAGTGGCTGCTGAGGCGAGACTAATCAGAATGCCAGAGTTCCGAATTCGCTCCTCAGATCTCGACTTGTATTGCAGAGGCTTTGCTATGAAGTGGACGTTGCTGTCCATGAACGAAGCGATAGCAAGAACCTACAATACCTCTACGCGGACTACCTCATTCCCGTCGCAAAACGCTGCACCTTACTCATTCGAATCACGATACTGGCTTCTCGAGACGCCTACGGATACCGCAAGTTTGCGGTTGAGGCACGCCGGAGAGCTTCTCGTCAGATGAGGCCGGTTCGGCGCGTTGACAGCTCGGAGAAGTACGACTGAGCCACAAGTTTGGGACGGCTGCTGAACGATCCTGCACGTCGAGAATGGACACGAGTGCCGTGTCCGAACACAATCTGGCTGACGCATGACAAGGAAGCGTTGGCGCGACTGACGAGAGACGTCACGGTAACAGACCGACGGAGAGCCGTCCGGGTTGGTAGCGGCAAGTTATTTCTGCGCCTGTAACTTTCTCACAACCATCAATTGCCGAGAAGCTCCCTCCCTCGCTTACCGCCAGGGACAGGATCGGTCCATCCCTTCGATGCAACCGCAAGGTCTTCACCCAGGTCTTGACCCAAGTCTTCGTCCAGGTCTTGCTGCGCATCATCGAACATAGTGCCACCACCTTCTCGTAAGCTGCATGTTCTGGAAGGTTGAGTCGTGGGCATCGAGCCCTACCAGAAGCAATCGCCTTTAACAGGACGGTGACAAGGTATCAGCGCCTGTCATGAAAGCAGCGTGATAAGAGCAAAATCCTCAGCAGTGGCGTGCGCTTTTCGCCTGGTGGAAATTACGCATTATCAAAACCGGCCCAACTGGACTGCTAAGGGTTTCAGGCTGGAGAGCGGATGTACAGAGGTATAGGTGGGCACTGACATGATGAAGAGTGTGCAATGTCCAGTTACTCCAGTAGTTCAAGCTGATCACTCACTAGAGTGCAGATCTGAGTTCGCGCTGGACTGCCACGTGCCGTAAGGCTGTGTTTCAGTCCAACGCAAGCCTACGAAGGAACTTCTTCAAATCTCCATCCCATTATCGTCACCCCATTACTTCGCTGATGCGCTACATCATATGTCGTATCTTCAGAGGCGGACCGCAAACTGGACAGCCTAGAATTTGGCAGCTTTCTGCTGTTCTGATAGCTCAGTGCAAGGACGTGAGGAATGGCCCTGCGATGCTCGCCTCGCATACATGAACGGACGACTAGTTCGACAGAAAATCCTCCGAACCAGGTTCGAATTTCGCCTTTGCCAAGCGTCTCAGAGGACGAGCACGTCCATGCAAGCAATCGAATAAGGTTGTGCGATTATCCGGGGGTAATGAACCCGAAATGCTGCTGATTGGCTCAGCAAAGGTGCCGTGGTTGTAACGGATCGATGGTCACACTGACAAGTTACGGTGGATTTGAGAACTGCACACGAAGCTTTAGCAGGGCTCTGAGATCGACTAATCGAGCATTGTACAGAAGCTGATAGATCACCGGAACGAGCGGCAATAAGATAAGAATAGCACATACTGTGTTCTAGAGGCGTGGGATGAGAGACTCGCAAGTACTTCATCTCGACTCGAACAATGGGAGTTGTCGTGAACCGGACGGTATACATGATCATCAGCAGCTATTGCACTGGAGACTTACTCTCATGTCGATGTCCAGCGTCGCGGAGCATGACAATGAGAGGACTTCGAATATCCCTGAGGCCCCCCCTCCCCCACCCGTGCACAAACCCAGTCGTGAGCGCTCCGACGTGGTCTGACCTGGTCCTGTGGACGAGTCGTGGTGTTCCAAGCCGGGTTGAAAACGATCACCAGAGAGCACCCATGCCTGGTCAGTGCCCCACGAGGGCAATGGCATCAGTTGACGACTACTATGTAGTATGTACATTATTTGTTCACCGCTGCTGGCACCGTACCATGCACTGGGTTCTTTGGGCTAGCATCACCAATGACAGCACACATGGCCAGAGAAGAGAGACCATCCGACATATATGCGCATAGCTTGGGAGGCACTAGTCGTGCGGCTATCAGGGTGGTGGTTGTGTACCGTCTCAAATTGAGGGTCAAGTACTTACACACACATGCACGCACACACGCGCATATATATACATGTATATACACGCGGCTGAACACTGACTTTATGTTGCCCGCTCCCTGATCGCCATTATCAATCCTAGGTTTTGGAGCCATGTCTACGCCGACTATCAAATATCGAGCTGCATGCGACCACTGCTCCGCTACAAAGATCAAATGTACTCAAGAACGGCCACAATGCGCAAGATGTCGTACACTTGGGCGAGATTGCCACTATAGCAGATCACTCCGCGCTGGCAAACCTCCCAGATCGAGCCAGGTGCTGAACCGGAAAATCTCCAATACGCCCGTACTGCCTCGACGTGCTACGGTTCTGGAACCACCTCATCCAGCCAGCAATGGACCACTCAGCCACGGTTTCCCCACACAACCGTCCTCATATCCAGTCATGAGCCCTAGTATCTCGCCAGATCCCACATGGACAGCAGTCACCCACTCCTCATATCCCACCCCTCCAGCAGTTGCCATATACACTGGAGCCGAAGCCTCCCCCTTCTACTCCGAACTACAAACTCCAGACCACAGCTCCGCTACCACGCCCATGGATCCCGAATGGTTCTTTGATTTCAACAACGCTGCTCTACCTCCTACTGCAAACAGTAGCAGTGACAGCCCCACCGCAGCCTCCCGGATCAACTCCCGCGAACCCACGCAACAACCCAGTCCCATCTCCGAAGGCCATAGACCGTCTTGCACTCCTCAAGTCGCTCCCGCCCATATTCTTCTCCCTCAACAACTACAACATCAACAACATCATCATCATCAACATCACCATCATGACCTGAGCAGTGGTACTCGTGGTGTTGGAC
Organism: Sphaerulina musiva SO2202; assembly: GCF_000320565.1. Classification (NCBI taxonomy): domain Eukaryota; kingdom Fungi; phylum Ascomycota; class Dothideomycetes; order Mycosphaerellales; family Mycosphaerellaceae; genus Sphaerulina; species Sphaerulina musiva. Next base: position 563,757 of record NW_016017391.1, read on the forward strand.
AATTACACCCCAACAACAACATTAACAACAACACCCCCCTATCTCTCTTCACAACAACCAACTCCTCCATCTCCACCTCTGAAGGCAACAGCAGCACCAGCAGCGGCAGTGAAAACCACCCTTGCCTCCGCATCGCCACAGAAACTCTAAATGGACTCTACGAATTACCGAGTATTCTCCACGTCGACCGCGAAACTCGACAATTCTCTCTCGACCAAGTCTTGAGCAGTGCCACGCGCGCGGTACAGATTTGTCATGATTTGATGACGTGTCCGTGTGTGAAAGATTTCTCGTTGGTGCTCGCTGTGGCGATGATTGCTTCCAAGGTGTTGAGTTGGTGTCAGATTGTGGCTTTTGTGAGGGATGGGGGGAGTAGTACCAGTAGTAGTAGTATTAGTAGTCCTGTCGAGGGTGGTGGTGGTGGTGGCGGTGGGGGAGAAGGAGGAGGAGGAGGAGGAGTAGAAGGATTTCCTTCTTCTTCTTCTCCTTGTTCTCCTGTGACGATGATGATGAAGGATCTGGTGGTGGATGGACAGCTTGCACTGGGAGATTATAAATTGGATGATCGGATGGGTTGGGTGTTGAAAAATCATATTGTGCTGGGGCAGTTGCAGCGGCTGAGTGAAATTGTGCATCGGTATGATGTGCAGTTTTGTGGTGGAGAAGGGATATTGGGGGGTCAGCAGCAGCAGAAGATGATGGGTGAAGGGGGAGGAGCAGGAGGATTGGAAGTGTATGCGAGTATGAGTGTGATGTTGCGGTCGAGATTACAATGTACGATTCAAGAGGTCGAGGGGAGATTGCGGGCGAGTGCGAGCGCGAGCTGACGGCGAAGGATGCTTGACGATTGGGGTTTACATTTACATGTGTATATTTGAGGCGTGGTGTTGTTGTTGTTGTTCTTTCTGTTGTTTGGATGGCTCGTCTGTTACGAATGCTACGATTATTACTTATTCAGCTATTGATGAAGCTTCTTGTGTCTGTCTGCTCTTCCTTAGGAGGTAGGTACCTTTTGATTCACTTGCCCAGCTGCTGTTCCTGACCAATCAGGTCAGAGCCACGCTAGCTAATGGCTGTCTTGGCTGCGTGGGCTGCCTGCCAGCCCAAGGCCCCAAGCCCAGCCCAGTCTAGCCTAACCCAACATCGGCCATCATCTACATGTACCTCCAAAGTGGTTACCGGTATAGGGCTACCGCAACATATCTCGAAATGCGCTGGGTGAAAATGGGCATTTCGTAGTGCGCTCAAATTGAAAGCTCAAAGTCGTCGATACGAGGACTTGTTACCTACCTTAGGTAGCTAGGACTTCGCTGCGTCCCGATACAGACAGTGCCACCTGTACAATTACTGCAAGTACAGAGATCGTGTTGTATACATCGATGATCGATGGCGAGCACTTCGCGATCGAGTACCACCTCCTAGTTACATGTAGTGCTGTGGGTCCAGTCACGCGTCGTCGAAAAATGTTCTCGTATTCCCATCTCACTGTCCACAAGCCTGCTCGTGATCATGACCTACACACAAGTTACGACCTGGAAAATCACAGCCACATTTATACAAGGGGTACAGTATTCTAGGTTGCTGGCATTATTGTGATTGTCCTGTAGAGACTCCTCAGTCCACTCTCTTGCCCGGGTGTATGTAGCCGTCTAATACCAGGCAACGGCTGCATGTCTCACTCTCGCACTCATCAAAAAGAGGGAAAAAAAGAGAAGAAAAAAAAGAGAAGGAAAAAAAAAAAAAAAAAAAAAAAAACTTCTCATCAGAGATGATTAATTTCCGCAACTGCGTGGCTCCACGCGGGGACTGCACTATTCGGCCCTTCTTGACTTGATAAGTCTCGATACCCAGTTCTAGGTGAACGGCATCGACGATGCTACACCATGACCATGCTGTTGTGCTGTCTTTCTGCTAGCCATCCAGTGGTTAACAGGTAGGTATCGATGGACTGTGCTCCATCAGCTGAGAATATCATCAGTTACAAACGTACCTATGTACTCGAGGTGACTAAGCTGTCAGCAGCTGGAACCCCAGGCCAGAATTTGCGTCCCATCGGTCATATCATATGGCATAATGCGATCAATGTACCGTGCAACCGTCTTCAAACCGCTGTTCAAGGAGCGGGTAATGACCGGATTACATTTCCAACGCCATACCGTCGAACTTGTACTGACTGATAGTATACTCTCTGTAACCGCTGTAACAAGATCTTAGGATTAATTCAGATAATCAATGGATTCGCTGCATTTCTGCCAGAACCACTGTCGGTTAACATAAGCGCTTCGTGTTACTTCGCTGTACAATTGCTGCGTGGGAATCAAGGGAACAGACAGGTTTAGATATGTCTATGATGTTTACGTTCATACCTAGGTATGAGTGCAAGCAACCAATGTGTTCTTCGCTTCGACTTTCCCCTACAGTCTTTCCAGAAGCCTTGGCGGCGCTATCGATAAGGCAGGAGCTGTCGAGAAAAGTTACCCAGTCCTCGCCGCTGCCACAACCGGATTCGAATGCGCCTGCATCCTCATCAAGTAGGAAAGAAGCATCCACGATGTCGACTGTTCTTCCACCACCTTCGAAACGCCAGAAGACGGCGGCTGCAGCGAAAGCACGAGAACCAATCAACACCACCGAAGAATCGATACCCGATGCGCAACAACGAATCCAATTCCTCGATGCCGACACGGGCGCGCCTGCCAGCGATCCTGTCTTCGTGCAATTGTCTCAACTATCGCCGAAAAATCTTTCGCTCTTGTTGAATACGTTGTTGGGCCATACAAAGCCCGATGATCGTCTACCTTATCGATTCTATAACCCCTATGGCGACGGAAGTGGAGAATTTTCGCAGGAGGAAGTGATCAAGAAGTACTTGGATGGAACGGCGACGACAGGTAAGAGCTGTGATACTGCGATATGGAGCTTTTGGGGGGATTCTATGCGCCAGTCCGAGCGTATTTGGATTCGAGATATCCGGGGAGAAACTAATCATGTTTCGCAGAATTGGCTTTGAATATTCCATTCCGTGCGGAGGCAGTCTTCAAAGTCAAGCCAGTAACGAGATGCTCTGCCAGCATTAGCGGACACGGCGAGTCAATACTCAGCACATCATTCAACCCAGCGACTTCGTCGTGGCTAGCGACAGGATCAGGGGACAAAACGGCGCGCATATGGGACTGTGATACTGGGACGCCAAAATATACATTGAAGGGCCACACGGGATGGGTTTTAGTGGTGGCATGGTCTCCAGACGAAGGCATACTGGCTACGGGGAGCCACGACAACACTGTTAGGCTGTGGGACCCCAAAAAAGGCACGCCGCTAGGAGGGCCGCTGAAAGGTCACACGAAGCCAGTCCTGAGCATAGCATGGCAGCCTTATCATAGTCGGGATCCTGGACGTCCGTTACTGGCATCAGCTTCACAGGACTTCACCGTGCGGATATGGGACGCAGTCAGTGGCCACACCGACATGGCGCTCACAGGGCACAAAGGGCATGTGACATGCGTGAAGTGGGGTGGTGCAGGCTGGATATACACCAGCTCGAGAGACAAAACTGTTAAGATATGGGATGCAAACAAGGGGACGCTGGTGCACACGCTCAACGCACATGCGCATTGGGTGAACCACCTGGCCCTATCGACAGACTTTGTGCTTCGGACAGGTTATTTTGACCACAAGGGCCACAAGGATGTGCCAATTAGCGTGGAGGGCAAGCGAGAGAAGGCGAAAAAGCGATACGAAGCTGCTCTCGTCGGTACAGGTAAGTGCTCTTTCGCGACAGTGCGACGACCACCATTCTGATATATTTTCCCCAGGATCGGAGCGGTTGGTGACAGTCAGCGACGATATGACTATGTTTTTGTTTGATCCCTCGCAGTCGACGAAGCCGATTCAGCGTATGCATGGACACCAAAAAGCAATCAATCACGTCACGTTCTCGCCGGATGGAGTCACGATTGCCAGTGCTGGGTTTGACAACCATGTCAAGCTGTGGGATGCAAAGGACGGAAAGTTTAGGACCACACTCAGGGGCCACGTGGGGCCGGTGTTCCAGGTAGCCTTCTCAGCGGATTCCAGGCTTCTGGTGAGCGGCAGTGCGGACACGACGCTAAAGGTGTGGAACGTAAGAGAAGGCAAGCTCGCCGAAAACTTGCCTGGTCACCTGGATCGGGTGTTCGCACTGGACTGGAGTCCGGATGGAGCCAGGGTTGGCAGCGGGGGAGAAGACAAGGTGGTGAGGATATGGCTGCATTAGGTCGCCATCTCTCGACGCGACTGGATGTACTATTTGCTTGATTGCTGGCTGGCTGGCTGGCTGGCTGGCTGGCTGGCTGGCTGGCTGGCTGGCTGGCTGGCTGGCTGGCTGGCTGGCTTGACATTCGACGCAAACGATACCGAGTCGCGGTGACAGGACTGATGTGCTGGACCGCACTCTGCGCGCGTGAGGAGGATGATGATGATGATACCGATATCATGGATTGCTGCGTACATACAGCCGAACGTATGCTCTTTCCTCGTGTGTGAGTAAGGATCGCTCTTTCCCAACTTGAGTGCAGAAGATGGCACAAGAGCAGACACCAGCTCGCTTCATTCTCAATTCCCATTCCCATTCCCACTCCCACTCCCACTGCCTTCTCACTCATCCCCATCCTCACCTCACTCTTCCCACTCCCATTCGCCTCACCATGGCTGTGCCACACAGTCGCCAGTCGACCTCCTACTCTAGCTACAGCAGTCCCGCCAGTCACTCCACATCACGCCAGACCACGACGCAGGACATCTCCCGAAATACGACTACGGGCTACCGGCAGAGCACTCGCAACTCGCTGTATAGCACGTACGATTACAATGGCACTACGACTGAGTCACGGCCGCGCGCAGGAGCACACAGCGTTAGCAGGCCACCCACGGCGCGTCCACGGACTGGTGTCTCGACCATCGGCGTCGAGAATCAAGAAATCATATGTGCCATCGCTGAAGCCCGCGGTCCCACACCTACCGTCGGGCTGGCATTCATCAATCTTGACACTGGTGAGGCTGTGCTCAGTCAGTTCAGCGACAGTCAGACTTATATCAAATCGATTCACAAGCTCATGGTGTTCAATCCAAGTAACATCTGCATCGTGTCGTCTTCAGCTTATCCGAAGTCCAAGCTGTTCTCCATCATAGAGGACCACCTCGATGATATCGGGTGCAATATGACGCTTCTTGATCGCAAGTACTGGGCAGAGACTGTAGGTCTCGAGTACATTCAGCAGCTTGGATTCGCAGAGGACATTGAGTCCATCAAGACTGCAGTCACTGGCAACTACTATGCAGTATGCAGTTTTGCTGCGGCTCTGAAATTTACGGAGCTTGGCGTCATGAAGACGTTCCCTTACCATTCTCTTCGCATCAAGTATGAACCCTCCGAGGGTTCGACGTTGATCGATCTCAGCACAATCAAGTCTCTGGAGCTTGTGCAGAACTTGTGCAATCCAAAATCGAAAGACTGCCTCTTTGGCCTGCTTGGCGAAACATTGACACCGATGGGCACTCGTCTATTGAAGAGCAACATTTTGCAGCCCATCACGAATCCAGATACATTGAATAAGCGCTACGATGCTGTAGAAGAGCTTAGCACCAAGGAAGACATGTTCTTTTCCGTTCGCGCGGCTCTAAAGCCATTCTTGGATGCAGATCGTATCCTCACCCAGCTCATTATCATACCCGTTCATCCAACAATGCACACTACCGAGCAAGGGATCAACAACATCATCATGCTAAAGCAATTTGTCACTCACATCAAGCCAATGTGGGAGGCTTTAGCAGGTTGTCGGTGTGAAATGTTAACAGAGATTCAACGCATCAGCGCCCCTGAGAACCTCGAGACTGTCATAGACTTGATATCCAGCACGATCAATGAGGACACAATGTACGCGAAACAACCTCTGGACTTGCGGAATTCGCGCACGTATGCCGTCAAATCTGGAGTGAATGGACTACTCGATGTCGCCCGTCAGACGTACAAGGAGTCCATGACTGACGCTCTGCAGCACATTGACGATACGTGCAAAGAACATAAGCTACCACTGCAGACTAAGTACAGCAACGATCGCGGTTTCTATCTACGGCTTCGTGTAGAGGAACTCGAGGATCGCAACATGCCCCCAGTGTTCGTCAACGTGTACCGCAGGAAGGACATAATTGAGTGCCAAACTATGGAGCTCATCAAGCGCAACCAAAAGATCAGCGATGCGCATACGGAAGTCCTACTCATGAGCGACGAGTCCATTAAGGTGCTAACTGACAATATTCGAGAGCACATGTCGGGGCTGTTTAAGGTCTGCGAGTGCGTGGCAATGTTGGACATGCTCGCAGCACTCGCACATGTTGCATCTTCTCAAGACTACAGCAGACCAGCATTGAGCAAAACGTTGGCAATTCGTGCTGGGCGACATCCAATTCGCGAGAAGATCCACAACACGAAGTATATCCCCAACGATGTCTATGCCACTCAGCAAACTCGTTTTCAGATCATCACAGGCTGCAACATGAGTGGTAAGAGCACCTACATTCGTAGTGTGGCGTTGATGACCATCATGGCTCAAATCGGCAGCTTTGTGCCAGCACAATACGCTGCTTTTCCCATCATCCAACAGCTCTTCGCTCGCGTCTCCATGGACGACAGCATCGAAGCAAATGTCTCCACGTTCGCAGCCGAGATGCGGGAAGCAGCTTTCATTCTCAAAAACATCAATCGACACAGCATGGTCATTGTGGATGAGCTTGGCCGTGGTACAAGTACACGAGATGGTATTGGCATTGCTATCGCTATTGCAGAAGCCCTAGTCCAGTCCCGGGCGCTCGTATGGTTCGCAACACACTTCCGCGATCTTTCCACCATCCTCGCCGAAAGGAACGGAGTGGTCAACTTGCACCTATCAGTTAAGATCTCACACAGCCGCATGGAGATGCTCTATAAGATCGCCTCTGGCACAGTCACGGAAGAGCACTACGGTCTCACACTAGCAAAGATCCTCCCTCTACCGTCAGATGTTATCGAACATGCCGAACGCGTCAGCCACATTCTTGAAGCACAAGTCAAAAGACGCAAAGAACATTCTCTGGGAGTGGTCCATGCTCGTCGCCGAAAACTTCTTCTCAATCTTGTCGAGCACTTAAATCAAGCTAGAGATGGGACCATGTCTGAAGAGAATCTGAAAAAGTGGCTTGTAGATCTGCAGATTGAATTCATCAATCGTATGTCAGCTCTTGATAGAGAAGCCACGAAAATCCAGCAAGGGTTGGGGGAAGAAGACGAAGTCAGCCTCGACGGCAATGATGATGAGGGGATCGTGGCAAATGAAAGTGCTTCACGCGGCACTGTTGTTGGCTCTCATAATATCGGTTCTCCATACATCGAGGACGACTACATGCGTGAGGATGAGGACGACGACGCAAACGATGACAAGGAAACCCGACCGCCAACGAGTAATTTTGCTACTGAATAGACACACCTTCGCACTCCGCTCGCGTTTATGCCACACCGCCGAAGAGCACACACGCAAACAGGAATACTGATACTGGTCAGAGTATGCTTGAGAGCTCGAACCGATATGCGATGACTACGCTACTACCACGAATATTTCGTGATCTGTCCAGATCACCAGGTTAGCGCACTATGGTTGACGAGGGAAAACATGAAAATTTGCTCCAGTGCAAGAGTGATAAAAGGGACTGTACATTCGTGTGCATTGCATTATTACTTTAAAATCAATAAAAGATTACATCCTTCCTGTTTCACTTTGCCTTCGGCGCGGCCCTGATAAGCCTTCCCTTGGGTTCTGCTGTTCAAACATGCTGTTTCTCAAGTGGTATTCTGCACGCAAGATCCAAGAATTGCGTCAAAAACAAATCGTCACTCCTCATCACTGTGGTATCTCTCTGCCATTCTTTCTTCCTGTCTCGTTCAAACATCCTCCTTGAATCTGGTCTCTCGTACGGGACTCTCACTTTTCTTTTGAGTAAACGCTGGCGGTGGGGCCAGGCTCTCATCGAAATGATCCCTAGCCTCTTCGAAATTGTCGTTGTCGTTGTCGTCATCCTCGGAGCGTCGTAAGTCAGTACTGGTCATACCTTCAGTGCCAGGCGCCGGTTTGTGGAGCTTGCCATCCTTGACATGTGCGTCCCTGTTACGACCAAACCCCAGTTTCTTAGCAAAGCTTCGTCCGCCACCTCGGCCACGCTGGACATCATCTTCATCGGCACCCGAGGAGGAAACATCATCGGGGTGAGTCGAGGTTGTAGTACCACGGATAAAGGATGTTGGAGACGTGGGCTCTGCGATGTCAGCTGCCTTGGTGGAGTCACCAATAGCGCCATCATCGGTGGAGTGCTGATGCTGGACGGTAGTAGGACTGAATGCAGCACCAGTGTCTACCGGAGGAATGGTAGACGCGTTCGTTGTTGTCACAGGTGCTGCGCTGGCAAGAGTCTGCTTGACTGCAGCGTCAGTTGCAGACTTATCATATGAACCTTCGTTTCCAAGCGCCTTCGTGCCGCTGATAGTCGGCTTTTCGCCAGCCTTGATCGACTCGTACGGTTTATTCTCATACTTCGAGTCATCATACTTGGAAATGGAGCCAGAAGTAATGGTGCCTGGTGAGTTCTCTGATCGAGATGGCTTGTTCCTCAATTTGGAGAAGAAGCCACGAACGCCCCTGTCGTTCTCATTCTTTGACTCACGTCGTGCAGATGAGGTTGGCTGGCCCGCTTTGTCTGCCGCCTTCTTTGAGGTCTCTGGTGCGGAGCTCGAGAGACGGCTTGTCGAGGTGCTCTGAGCAGGAACGTCGACGGCAGCAGGCAGATCCTCCTCCCCTTTCAGATTCTTTGACAGTTCCCTACTAGGCGCGACGGGGGACGAAGTGACCGAAGCCGGGGGAATGGCAACCAAAGAAGCAGTATCGGGGGCGGATGTGTCGCGTGGCACACCTGGCGTTTCTGCACGAGCAGGCACATCTGTCGATGGCTGAGGAGCAGTTTGCTTTGAAATCACCGGGGAAGGTGCGAGTTCTCGAGTGGTCGCAGGCGTGCTATCATACACATCTTCCATGGTTCTGGGTGGATGCTGAACCTCAGACTTGGAGGTAGGTGCTGTACTGGCGCCTCCAATACCTGTCACAGCAGATGGTGGAAACCAAGGCTCGGCTGATGTACTCGCAGACTCATGCTTCGCCACAGCAGGGGAGATAGGACCTGGTGCAAGAGCAACAGCGCTCGGTTCCTGATCTGGCACAGTGCCGCGAGATATTGGATTTCGCTCTTCATTCCAATCTTCATTGTCGCTGGACAAGCTCGATCCTTCACTGTCAGGAATGTTCGAAATGTGCTTCTCCAGAGTAGTCATCCTATCACCATGGGATACGGTCGGAATTGAGTCGTTAGCGAGGCCAGAAACACTGCCAGATTGCGTGAACATAGGTGTAGACCTCCTTCCTCTGTCATCGTAAAGACTCTCCTCGCCATCCGCATCAGAGTCGGAATCAGCGTGTGCGATAGGCACGACAGGAGCAGCAGCAGCAGCAGCAGCAGTAGTGCCAATCTGAGTCTGGTTTTCTGCCAATGGTGATACAGCAGGTTCAGGCTTATAGGTCGTCCCTTGTGCGCCGTCAATCGTCGTCGCAGGCGCGGACGTGGTTGGAGCTCCAGTATCCTCAGCGACAGCGTGAGAAGCTTGCTGTGCGTCAAGTGGCTGAGTAGGAGCGTCCTTTTTGTCGAGTTCGGCCAAAGTTGCGCCTGTCACGGCGCCAGTCGCAACACCACCAGCAATAGTCGTACCGGCATGGGCCGGCTTGTCTGCGGCACTCGCCACAGGCTCCGTTTCCACAGTCTTCTCGTGCGACCCAGTCGTTCGAAACTTTGCCTTCAGCCTAGCGAGGGCAGATTGATGCTTATCTCGCCCATCAGAAGCCGGAGCGCTTTCTGTGAGCCCGCCTGGAGCCTCATCAGTTTTACCAGTCTCGGTACCGCGCACAGGCAGAATGCTCGATCCAGTAGTATCACGCTTGACCTCCCGGCTCTTTCGCTGCTCCAACTGAGAAGCTCGCTTCTCTTCATCCTTGCGTGCCTTTTCTTCGGCCCTTTCCCTCTTTGAAGATTCACGAAGGTCATCTACAGCTCAAGTTAGCTCTCACGAACGTCGGTTCTCATGTTCCAGGTAATCTCACTTTTGATGGCCTTCTGCTGATCTTTCTCCTGCTGCCTGGCCATTTTCTCTTCCATTTTAGCCGTCTGCTGTTTGTCCTTCTCAATGCGCATCTCCTCGTCATGCTGGCGCCTGCTCGCAGCGGTCGCACTGATCTCGTCCAGTGTAGGCTTCAAGCGTGCGGCTGCGATGGCCTCGATCTCGGACTGGTCCATGAACTGGCCTCCACCGATATGAGTCTTTCCCGGGTTCAAAGCTCGCTCTTGGCGCTGGCGGTCAGCCTTCTCACGGGCCTTCGCCTCCCATTCCTCGATCATTGCTGGCGATACCTTGCCAGTGTCGCGGTAAACCTGCGAGTCCATGTCCTGCATACGAGCGGACACCCTCTTTTCTGCTTCAGCCAACAACTTAGCGCGGTCGTTCTGCTGCTTCCTTGCGTCGACCTGGCGTGTTGCAGTGTTCAGTCCAGCCATTTGTGCGCGGATCCGACCGGCCTGTCGCTCATCGTCAGAATCAGACTCGGAGTCATATCGGCCACGAGTACCCTCGCTCGATGCTCGTTGTCTACCACGTCGTTCAGTGCCAGAGGTCCGCTTCGACATGCGCGAAGAAAGCGTCTTCGATGGCTTGTCGCCATATCCGTAATGTTCACGGAAGCGCTTGCCTTCCATGTCCTTGTCAATCTTCGCTAGTCGCTCAGCGGCCAAGCGATGCGCAGTGTCCTGAAGGCTGATGTACTGCAATGCCTCCTGCTTGATATCCGGTTTGGCAACAGCTTGGTTGCGTGTGGCTGACCTTGCAGCAGACAGATCTGATCCATCAGGTTCCAGCAGCATGTTATCACGGTTCTGATTGGCATAAAGACTTTTTGCCATCGTGATAGCTGACGCTCTGAGCGCGGATTGGCGCTTGTCTTCCTCGTACTGCCAGTCTGGGTTGCCAGTGAACATCTTGCCGCTGACATTATCCCCCAGATGCGTTACCCTCGCGGACTGGTTGGCCTCAGAATCCCAGCCATCGCCCCTAGATTGGCGGTGTGAAACGGAAGCCGCGTTGAGCGCGTTCCTGCTGGCGTTGGCTTGGTCTGGGTAAAGCTCTGGTGGTGGCTGCGGCGTAGAGAGGGCGCGCGCTCGACTCTGCTGCGTGGCTCCAGTTGCGGCCATCAGAGCTTTGCTCTTGGCGTCCGCGTTATTCCCGCCATACGCCTGTGGACTCAGTCCCTTGTTGCGAAAGGCCAATGTTGCTGCTGACTGGCCCTCGGCAGTGGCCGAAGCCTGCCAGAGATCCAATTTTGCGCCCTTATTCGCTGCAAGTATGGCGGCTTTTGAGCCAGCTGCACTCTGCTCTGGTTGCCACAGCTCTTTCATCTTGTAGTCTTTGGCAAGCATAGCAGCCTTCCCCGCTGAGCCAGAGGCATTGCCGGAGGAGGGGAAGCTGGGCAGGTCCTGTGCTTTGGCATATTTAAGTGACGTTGCGGCGCCTGGAAGACGTAATCAGTCAGTACTACGTTCCTCTGCGCACCAGGAGCCGCGGTGCTCTTCTCTGCTCTGCTCTGCTGTGGTCTGCTGTACTTACTTTTGGACGATAGCTTGCCGTCGGGTCCGAGGATGCTCTCGCTCTGGATGCTGCTGTTGCGCGAGTGATTTCCCTTTGGCGGGTTGGTCACATACAGCGCGGCGGTGGAAGCCTGAGCCGACAGTTTGTTGTGGTGCTCATGGGCGCTGGGGTCGGGGCATAGTGGCGCTTCCGACCGCGAAGTCGCAGTGTCGGCAGCCATCGATTATTGTGGTGGAGCTTCGGCTGATCAATGGCTCGGGCACTCCTATGTTAGCTGATACCTCCCCAGTGGCCAGTGGAGCAGTATACTGTATTCCCAATGGAAGAATGGACGAAGATGATGATGTAGGACGCAGAACCGTGACAAGCGGCGCATCTATAGACGAGATTGTGTCGACGTCAACATTGAAATGCGCAGCCGAAAGCCGTCCTGTGACCTCGCTCGTGCTCCCAGCCTTTGAGTTTGAGGCGGTTCTTCCACTACGTCATCGTAAACAGCAGGAGCGACGACGTCACCAATGCAAGGCGTGCACGTGTCGCGCAAATTGGATTGACTGAATGAATTGAATGGGTTGATGTTGAATGAATTGAATGAATGAATAAGGTACCTGATGATGGACAACAACGCTGCTCCTCCCTGCTCATGCTGCCTCGCTTCCCGTTCCTGTCTTACACAAGGGCGATAAGTACCTTCCGCAACATCACTGTGAGTATGTATGCACCCACTACATGTATGCCATGTCGCAAAGTGCTCGCACGGATCCGTGTCGTCGCGACAACGACATGGCGCGAACGGGGACTAGCGTTCAGCTACCCTGCGATGGTGCAAAGCTTGAAAACACCTTCATCGACAACTTTTCACTTCGAAGTACCTATACCTCCTAGGAGGTACACTGGGAACAGCAAAACATAGCAACGGGGGCTGAGCGATAGTATGAGGTGGCAGGGTGTTGTTCTTCTCTCTGCACCTGCGTTCAACACTCACTGCACATCGTCCCCTCGAGACGCACCAATCATCGTCTTCACACTCTATCCTGCATACCCGTTCTCGTGCTGAGAACGCCACGTTGCACACGCGTGTAGGCTATCGCCACGCTATTCAAGTGTTTTTGCATCATTTTCAATTGTTCACCTTGTTCTCAGAGCTGCTGGAACATCTATACCATCCAGAAGCCATATTCACAAATATAAACCTCGTCGACACTTCCAGCATATTCACACAAGATCCCAGTCCAGCATCTCTCAGTCCGCAGCAAGACGAAACGCTCGCATGTCTCCACAAAGCATAGCACCTTTCCAAAAGGTCCCCAACTTCCGCGATGTCTCCTCCTCGACGGGCTCACAGTACTTAACCCCTGGACTTCTATACCGCTCCGCAGCACCAGACGACGCCACGCCTGTCGACCGAAGTCGTCTCTCCACCGAAATCGGCCTAAAAACAATCATCGACCTACGCTCCGACACCGAACACCACGAAGTATCTCGCAAAAACCTCTCCAAGATCCCTCCCGCACTAGACCCCCCCGGTAAACCCCATAACCACAAAGGAGGACGTGGCCACACCGCCCACAACGATCCTCAAAACCCTCTACACGTCCCCGGAGTGCAGTACGAACTCATTAACTTCAACGGCTCCGCTTATTCCAGCAATCTCATTCGCCAACTCTCCTACCTCAACATGGCCAAACTGTTCACATGGTACACCCTCGGCTGGAGAACCGAAGCCATCTCCATCCTCGGCACAAATGTCATGCAGAAACGCGGTCTAGTCGGACTCGCGCAGGATAGTTTATCACTCTGTCAGAAAGAAGTCAAACTCGTTTTTGATATTCTCGCTCGCCAAGAAAACTACCCACTCATGGTACATTGCACACAGGGGAAAGATAGGACTGGACTGGTCATTTTACTCGTGTTGTTACTGTTAGGAGCCGACCAGGAAGCTATCGAGAAAGACTATTTACTTAGCGAAGACGAACTCGCGAATGACAAGGCCGAGCGGATCAGAGCCATTGCCAAGATCGGTCTGGGAGAAGAATTTGCAGGATGTCCCCGCGATTGGGTCGAGCAGGTGGTTTTGACTGTAAAGCAAAAATTCGGAGGCGTGGAGAAGTATCTCGAAAGCTGTGGCGTTGACGCGGAGCAGCAGAGGAAAATTAGAGATATTTTGAGAAGGCAGGCGAGTTGATGATGAGAGGCCGAAGTCCTTGAAGCAGATTCTAAAATCTGATCTTCTATCTTCGATATATAATACTATGATACTTATCGGGACGCAGGACGAGCAGCTTGTGAACAGGCGTCTCCATGAACCAAAACATGAGCCTCCCTTTCCCATCCTCGATGTACGACGTTACAGTTATCGGGACAAAGCATGAAGGATCAGACACTTCAAGGTGAGCGAAAGTGAACACGGCATATAGGCAAGAGCATCGGATCTGCTGTGCCACGCTTGCCTTTCACGGCGTCTGCTTTCTGGGCTGATCACTCCTGAATTGATAGGCGTTCCCCTTGTTTTCAGCTGGGCTACATTCACATTTGCCCTGAGAGTTGGGCGAGGGATGTCAAGATCACTCCGGAATTTTATTGCACGCTGGGGGGCTGCGGCTTTCGCAACTCCGACCTTTCCTTATGGTAGTGGGCCGAATGGGGAACAGCGTGCCAAGGCAGGGTAGGTAGGTGAGGTAGGCAAGGGCTCTTCCTTCCTCTCTTCGACGCCTTCGACTCGTTCCTCACCATCCTCAACACAACGTCGATGCGCTCCATACTGATACTGTGAAACTGACTGCGACACTCTGCACATCCTGGATCTTCGCCTGGCCACAACCGACCAGACAAGAGCCTGACGACCGCTACCGCACATGATTCCCCCGACTGGTTTCCAACCACGCCCTTGCGGATCAACAAGTCAGGTACCTGTGAAGCGCAACACGGGTATTCCATTCGCAAGCTGATCGGAACGATATGATGAGCTGGTATCGCAGACCAGCTTTTGGCGTCACAAAAGGGAAAATGCACCATATCCTGCCCCTCGACTACGCTCAACTAGAGTAATGGGCTTACCATGGCAGAGCTCCCTGCGAAGCTTGCCCTCTGTCTATGTACAGGTACTGCAGGAACTCGATTTCTGATCACGTCACCCGCACACATAAAACCACCATTCGTCCCCGTGCAACATGTCCGAGCATATCACCGAACTTACTAGGCGCTCGTCACGCGCGTTGCATTGCGCGTGGCCAAACTTCCCAATTGGGCGCGTCCGAGCAGCCACAACTCGGCAGAATACTACATTTAGTAATTTACTGATACACTGCTGACTTAGATGCTAGTATTATGTACGACAGCCTTCTCTTTTAGATATGATGGTCTTTCGAAGACGTTGCCGTAGAGTCGGGACTCAACGTGCTCTCTTGAATCCCTCTACAGCACTCTTACATACCACGATTTTCACACCATCCATACATGTCCTCGCAGCATGGTTTCCCGACTACGCCCCTACTGACATGCCCACGACGAGCACGTCCAGCACGGAAAGGAGAAAAGGTGTTATGAAGTCAGCTACACAGACGGGTACTCCTCAGCCAGTCGCCAGAGCCAGGAGATTGGCTGTTAATGCGTGGTCTACCGTTGTTCAAGTCTAGATAGTCGTACCCGGAGCTGCTGCGTTCTTGCTGACTTGCTAGAGTGTACGATAGTTGAAGAAGATTGAGGCATGTCTTGGCGAACCCAAGATGTTGCGGTCTGGACTGTCAGTATGACCCTTGGACTTTGACTTTGAGACTTACCTTGGTACCACCTCACATCTTATCGAGACATCGGGAGCACTACATAACTCAGCACGAATGATTCGTCTTGAAAGTCATCATGATGTCGGAGCTCGCAGTCCGCTAAAACGTGCTCGTCAGGTAGAGGTTTCTTTTGATCCTTCGAAATATCTCCTGGAAGGTCCGACCATAGCAAGCCGAATTATCACTATCAAGACTGGATCAATAGGCATCTTGAGTGCATGCTGGAGTCGAACCTGCCCTAGATGACACCAGGACCATGTCACCAATGTGTCCAAAGACTCGCAAGCTCCAAGCGAGCGCTCATCTCCATACTGTTGATGAACAGATAGCTGGACTTGAGCACGACTTGGCATTCGTGGCCGGTCGACGTGCTTTCCTCGTGGCTGAGATTGCGAACATGGGGAATACTGAGCTGGATGACCCACATATTGCGAATGAAAGCACCACCATACCATCAGACTATGTATCGTCGCCGGCAGAGCAGCAGGGAGCGATTCAAGGCATCGAAACTTATCTGGAGACGCCAACAGCACTACCAGGAAGTCAAAAGCTCTATGGCGAGCAGCTGATAGTCGACGAAGTCTTCTACACATGTATGGCCGGCTTCAAAGCCAAGAACGATGGCTTGTATCTCAAGATCCTCCACGCCCTCCTGCAGAAGATGAACGCAGCTGCCGAGGCTGGCATTATTGCTCTGAACTTTCTCGACGAGCAACAAGAGAAGTGCGAGCAGGTCCTGGCGAGGTCGCGCTGGCAGGCTAGACAAACTGCATCACAAAGTCCGAGGAGCCGCAGGCGATCTATACAGGTGACGGGAGCAACCGAAGTGAAGCAGGAAGAGGCAATGGAGCAAACGATTGGTGAGCGACAGCGAGAGGAGCGCCCTCTTCCTCACGCTACAGAGATTGACGTCGAGTCGAAGAATTCCCTCGATGAAGTCTTCGACGCCAGGCGATTCGCCAATTATAAATTTGCTGTCGAAATTGAGCATAATGAGGTCGTGACGGGAGGAGACGAACAGCTGAGCCAGAAGAACAAAAGCCAACATCGATCACGCGGACAAGTAGATGAAGAAGATTGCGACGACGACGATGATGATGACAAAGAAGAAGAGTGCAACAACGACGACGACGATGACGGTGAATATGACAAATACGACAAACAAGAGCCCGACCAAGAAGACGAGGAAGAAGAAGAAGAAGTCGATCTCCCTCCACGCAAAGAGCGCAAGAGATTCGATAGTGTATTAACCGCACCTCTGGATTTACTCTCGGACTTGTTTTGAGAATTGCATCTG
This sequence comes from Sphaerulina musiva SO2202, assembly GCF_000320565.1. NCBI lineage: Eukaryota > Fungi > Ascomycota > Dothideomycetes > Mycosphaerellales > Mycosphaerellaceae > Sphaerulina > Sphaerulina musiva. The sequence goes on from NW_016017391.1 coordinate 580,579, forward strand.
CATTGATAGAATTGATAGAATTTGAATTTTGATATAGATATTATGATAGAAATGATGGAGATTTGATAGAAATTAAGAAATGTCCAAGATCGGAAAATTTATGAGGTGCCTCCACCGGATGCATGTAGGAGATAGTCAGGTACCTGAGTATTCACAACTTCAAACCCTATCAAGATTGTAACTTACCTGACTGAGATACCGATCTAGGCATACTCTTGTGAAAGTGACGATTTGAGAAGTTCAGGTAGGTACCTTAGGTTACGTACATGTATAGAGAGAGAACGGGCTTGAGGTCAAATGGAAAATTATAGCCAACCTGGAAGTCTTTCAGTTCGCGGGAAGGAATGCGGGAGACGCCATAGATACCTATTTGTACATGGCAGGTGCGATGGACAATGGAATTGGCAGTTGCAAGGTTGCGAGATGCGATGGAGCTACATGAAGTGGAATCCACTGTGGTGCTGAAACGCTCTGCATTCTCAGCTACGAAATTGATTCTCCGTCGGCTTCCGTGGCACAATTTGATATCGTACATTTCGCGGTCCTTGACCGTCTCTCGCTTGCAAATTGTCCTTCTCGACAATCTTTCGCTCATCATAAACACGCGAGCGTACATCGTCATCATTGTCGGGGTTGTTGTAAAACATGCTCCTCCTGTGTCATCCGTTAAAGTCGTTAAAGTCGCGCGAGTAAAGCCGCCAGTGCCACTCGTCCCGCAGCTATCGAGGGTAAGGGCTTCGGTGAACTGGGCCAGTCCGGAACGCCGTCAGCTGGAAATGTGCCTTCTTCGCATGAAGCGCGTAGTGGTTGTACTTTGATGCCTTTTGTGTAATGTTACATGCTCGTGTCCGGACGCCAGTTTCTGAACGTGTTAGCACCAGTTTCTACATGGGTTTGAGCCCGCGTAGCTCAGTCCATGTAGAAGTCTCCCTTCAAGATGCGCTCCTGAAAGTGATCTGGTCGGACCTGCTCCTTTGGTTTTGGGATATCTCTCATGGGTGGCTCCATGACTGCCACACTCTTGCTGCGATCGTGCTTCAGACTTCCCGGTGGAGAGCCATTGTATCCATACAGACCACCACCGGCAATGGATGAGGTGCGTTCGGCACGGCTGCGAAAGTTGTCAGACCAGTTGAATCCCTCGCCACCTGTGTTGGAAGAAGAAGTCAGCATAAAAGTTTTCCACAACAAGGGAGTGATTATGACCGCATCAGGGGTTGTTTTCAAGAGGAAAGTGCTGGGCATAACGAAGACGAACCTGGACCTATGGCGGTTCGGCTCGAGATCGACCCAGACGCTTGCTGTGCTCTTGCTGGGTAGGCAGGTGGTGCATCATGCTCAGCAATAGTAGATGGTTTACTAGTACCATTTTGTGGGCTCCCGCCTCCTCCTCCTCCACCACCACCACCACTTCCATTGGAAGTGCTGCCATTTCTGACATCGCGGAGTGCCTTTGCACCAAAGCTCATACGCCTGGCGAAGGGGGTTGCGGGAGTCGGATTTGGTGCTCGAGGGTCATCATCTTCGATGGCGGATTCGTCGATACTATCACTACCAGCTGTGCCATATGAGTCACGACGGCTGTTGTAGGAGCCGAAGGGAGAGGCCTGGGTTGCTGAGCCCGAGAGACCAAGTGTTGTCAGCGAGAGACGACGACGCTGTGCGTGAGCAGCAGCGGATGTTATCGGCCCTGCACCATTGTACGGCTGCTGGCTAGCTCCATTGAAGTCGCTCGAGTTGCGGGAGATGCTGCCTGAGCGCCCACCAGTGAACAGGTTGGCGAAGGTCTCGCCTGCAAAGGACGAGCGGCGTGTTCTGCCTCCGGCGTTGTTTTCGTCGGACATTGTGCAGGTGGTGCTGTGTTCTGTGTTGTTCTGTTTTGTTCTGTGTGCTTCTCTGTGTGTTTCTGTTTTGCTTAGAGAACGAGAGATGAGAGAGAGAGGGAGAGAGATATAGAGATTCGAAGGTCGATGGCAGTACGTCGTGGAGTGGAGTGGGCGCAATGGCTCACAGCAGTTCGCAGAGGACGAGGAGAAGACGGACTATGAGAGTGGCGAGTGTGTGCGTGTATGCGGGTGAGTGGGTGGAGAGGTGTTCAGGCGATGGGTTGTGGTATGCGTTTCGGAAGATTCCTGACGCGACAGCTCGAATGATGGGACAGAAGTGGTAGTAGGTACGGTGGTAAGGTAGTGCAATCGTCGCGGCGGACGTGTCGTCTACGTCACGGCGGTTGGGCGATCGTGGGAGTGGTCGTAGGTATTCTAGTCGTGGGATGTGCAATTTGGCTCGTCTCCACACGCAGCCAGTTCCGGACTGCACGCACACGATGGGATGGCTGGTTTATAGCAGAACACGCGGTCAGATCAGGCCAGACGGAGGAAGGGAGAGAGGGAGAGAGAGAGAGAAGAGAAGGTCCTAAATGGAGGGGAGGGTGATGGAACAGTGGAAACAGAGCTCAGGAGGCAGAGGAAGGAAACAGCCCAGCCTAGCCCGGCCCAGCTCTCCGCTCCGCTCAGCTCAGTTCTCAGCTCATAGGTACTCATTGTGATGGCATGGCATAATAGGTGATCATACCGGGTCGCTACCTACCTAGTTCTCCCTCCCTCTCCTCCTCCCTCTCCTCTCCCTAGTAGAACTCCTCACTCTTAGTAGACGCTTAGTGCATCTTCAGCATGGGCTTGCAGGTCACAATGAAATTTAGCTTTATGCTATCGTGGGGTAGTTCCGACAGGGTCCCGCCATTGGTGCATCTGCCCATGGCGCTGGATCGACCTTTCGGCGGGCCATCCTCTTTGTGCGTGGATACATGTGCGCCAATTGCGCCGACATGCTGGCGAAACTGCTGCTGCTCCTCTCACCGCACGAGGGAGAATGTCCGCTCGTTGCCTCGTTGCCTCGTGACGATGAGGATGAGGATGAGAATGATACTGCTGAGCCTGCTGCTGCTGCTGCTGCTCCCATAGAACAAACCTAGTTCGAGGCCCCCATATACCTGAATAATCAGGTAATCAAAAAAGCAGCGTCAGCACTCAGCCTGGATTCCACTTCCTTATCGAGCAGACGCCCTTAACGCCCCGATATCAACCTGACCTGACCTCCAGCGTGCTACCGTACCTCCTATAGGCTCTGTGCATGTCTGCCTGGAATCAGGCCAATCAGCGTCAAGTGCAGCCGAGAGCGCCGGTACGAGTTATGCTTTGTATACCGTATGTATGTATGTCACCGCGTACCTCTCTCTCATGTGCATCCCGTGATGCTGGATATACATAGCTCCTAGTCTGCAGGGACGCGAGCTCTGCATGTACAACGGGATGCAAGCTCTAGTTCGAATCAGGTCTCACTCATCAAAAGTCGGAAGCTCCGGCTACACGTAAAGATGTACCTTTACTGATCGGCTCACCGATCAGCCAACAGCTATTACGATACCTCATACCTCCTAGTAGGAGGTAGGTCGCTTGTACAGTCAGGTAAGGTAGGTAAGCTAACTTCCAGGTTGTACTGTTGTACTGCAGGACTGCCTCCTTCTCCAGTGCCCACATCTCACGCTACTGCCCCCAGGCCCGGTCCCACCAGATGAGGAGCTCTACTAATCATGTCCTGCATATTGCTTCGGAAGGCTCCCGCCGCGGCCAGGCTTGTTATGACTTCTGCCATTATCCATCGCCTCGTGTAGGTCTGACTACTACCATGGCGACGATTGGTTTCAGCAATGAAGAGATAAGTTCCATCGGGAGATTCTATACTCGGAGATTCTCTCGTCACCTCAAGGTATGCAACAGAGTATGGACGACACGGGATAGATCATCAGCATCTTGTAGAGGGTCCCCTATAAGTTGGTATTAACGACATGAATTCTCACGAAAGACGCAACTACATGTACCAGGTACCTACTCAGGTAGGTGTATTTCATTCACAGTCAGAAATGTGGGGTTGTCGTACAGGTCGGACAGCACCAAACGCGAGCCTGTCCCGATGTGGCACGATCACAAGAGAAAAAGATGAAACACGGAACGAGGAATGTGTGCTGTCAGTGCTGTCATTCCTACATATAGGTGGTAAGGTACATCTAGTCTGGACGTGGTAAGCTGCGAGGCTGCAGGTGAGCTCTACCTACCTTACCTAACCTGATGCTATGTGTCTAGCTCTCCCATCGCTGCCTGGCCCACAGACTTACCTTACCTAGCACGCTCGGCTCCTCTCTGATGGTACGTGCTCGCACCTCTCGACGTTGGAATTCCTCAGCAGCTTGGTGCGAGATGTACTGAAGCAAGACGTCCATATCGCCAGAAAGTGACTCGCTCTCGGCATCATCCTCGAAGAAGCGGTCCACGTATAAATCTTCCTGCAGGAGACTGATCCGGATCTGCTCTCTCAGCTGCTGCGGCATCACCGTAGCCTCCATCTCGGCACCGTTTCTCGCCTCCACAATGCTATACAAGAAGTCGATAATGATTCTCCAATCTCGTCGCTGGTTCCTGCTGTATGAGCGACGCATAGCCTGTGCATAGCCCAAGATGAGGTTGCCCATAGCCACGACATGCTGACCAAGGCGATCTCTGTGAATCAGAGCCATCCCAGCAAAGTTCGGATGGTGTTGCTCTCCCAGCCAAGCGTGCGCGGATGCTGTAGCTTGCTCGATACCGGAGGAAGTCCAGCCGATATCGTCACTGAAAACCTGGAACTCGCCTGTTAGCAACCCACTGTTCGCCAGTGTCTGACTCATCACTGCTATGCGATCGACGCCAACGGGTCCGCGATCAGCATCATCGAACGCGAATAAAGCAGCTCTGCACTTGGGACATGTATTTTTGGTGCGAAGGGATAGCCACTGGACAATACAGCTTCGACCTGGACTCTTCTGTCAGCACGACACTTCCTCTCCCGCCAAATACGTCTCCACGAACACTTACAGAAGGTATGCTTGCATCCTCGTAGCTCTACTGGCTCAGTGCATTCGTCTACACAAATTGCGCACTCTGCCTCTTCTGGTATCGATGTGAGTGGGCCCAGCCCATGATTGAGATACGCAGTACGAGTGCTGGTGGTGGTGATGATGGTGTTCATCATACAGGTGTGTGGATGTCTTTGCTGCCAGAGCAAAGGTCTAGTAATCAGTTGTAAGGGAGTGATAGGCAGCAGAACCCGTTGCTCAGGCACATGGTCTCGCCTGATATATCGACTTCCACACTTAGGTATCAAGACAACACGAAGATGCAATCTACTGGCTTTGTGCTATTGCTGGAAATCAGAGCCGCAGGATCGCTACACATACCATGACAAAGAGGGTCTTTGTTCTCAGCACAATGCTTTCAAGCTAATCAATCACCCGTATCACAGCAAGACGCTGCGACGGGCTGGAGAACAATGACTTTGCGGCTGTAATTTGGACAGCTGTGGGACTGGCTACACTCTAGTATTTCTGGTCTGTGGGGCTGTCGAGCAAATTACCACTCATGCGAGATGTAATCGCGAGCTTGAGCTGCAGTTTTTATCCCTCTCCACATCGACAGTAGTCCAGGTACGGCCCAGCACAAGAGGCGCCTCCTCCTCCACCCATTCTTGCCACACTTCGAAGCCAGACTTCTTCCATTTGTTGATTAGACTCTCCTTGTTCGCTGGATTCTTCAGCTGGTTCGGTGCCACCACAATGGTCCCCTCGAAAGCATAGCCATTGGCCAGGTGAGGGAGAGCTGCAAAGAATGCATCCTCGGGAGCGACATCTGGTGTGTCATAGTCTGCTTCGAACCAGAAACCGTCGATGATCAGAATCCGATTCTCCTCAAGCTGAGCAGCATGTGTCCTGAGACCAGGCAACACCTTTCCCTTGTGATCGAACATGTCGATCAAGAGAGGTGGTGGTCCACGAGTCCGATTCAGCCATGTCGGACAACCATTGGAGTCAAGCACGCTCTTGTCGATCAAAACAGAAGTGATCGAGCCCACCAACTTTCTACCATCTCCCCCAACCTCCAAATACAAATCCGCGCCCACGTTCACTGTCGCTGGATTCATCAATCGATGTCGCTGAACCTCCACATTTGCTGCCAAGTTTCCCATCACGACTTCTGCCACCGGACTGACAGCTACGAGGTCGCTGCTTTCCTCGATGGCTGGCACTAGGGGCAACAAGAACCAGTCCTTCTGCCTACGAGAAGACATCATACCTCTCGTATTGTCATTCTCGTCAACAGTACCCCACAGCTCTCCTCCTCCTCGGTAGCCAGTATCACGAACTTCCAGCTCCCCTGACTGAGCGATGAATGCAACCCACTCTGGATTCTCCTGATCATCAACTCCTGTCTCAATCGTTCTTGCCGAGATCAATGACCTAGTCGCCACCCACTTGACAGAGCTTTGGATACCTCCTGGGTGGATCGGTGCAACGTACACGCCAGGCGAAGTCTCCAGTATTCCCACGTTTTTGTGCTCTCGAGACCAGCTCCTGTCGCACGCTTCCTGCCTTCTGGCATCAGGCGACTGCGCGGATATCCATCGCGAGGCCGCACTGTCCTCGAACATTGAGCTCGTCAGCGAGCTGAGGGGAGAACCCGAGTTCGATCTTGCTGCTACGGGTCTTGCACATTCAACAGCAGCCACACTATTGGCTTCGAGCGCGAATTGGTGATGCTCAAAGCGCTCCAGCTCAGCAATGGAGACATGGTCTGTAATGTCATTGAGCTTGATCTTGTCGACGCGCGTGCCATCTGGTAGCTGCACGGTGTAGGTTGGTGGTCGTTTGCGATGCCTGGTTCGCTTGAGGATACTTGCGGACTGCCGCCTCATCTCCATCTCTCCACATAATGGAATACCGTCGCCCATCCTCGGGTTGCACACTGATCCACTAGGCTGCTTGGCGCTGATCCGGCTCGTGGGGCCATTCATCACGGTGCTGGAGGCTTATTGTAGCCCAACTCGGGATTTGGAACACTACTATCAATCTCTCTGACTGTCCTTTACGCGGTTGTGAATCATCGTGAGTGAATTGCCGACACTTCGTTGCTTCGTTACTATCATTATAGATGTGGTCCGTATACGCGGACGACACCGCTAAAGGGGACATTGTATCGTTTTCTAGCAGGTGAAGAGTATCGTTGTTAATTCGACGCGTGAAGTCACTGTTCTATCCCGGATAATAGTATACTTATAGGCCAATGCGTCGTTTCTAGGTATGCGTCTCAGTAACTAGGTAGGTGGCAGTGACTCCATAACAACAACCTCCTCGTATAATGGATTAGCGAACCGCTTGAGCAGAGAGCAAAGCTTCAAGGTGGACTTCTACTTCGATACGCTCACAGTACTAGGCTGAATATAGGTAGAACTGTCAGATACGATCTAATTTAATCTATTCATTCATTCACGCGTGGGAGCGCCACTCTAGTCCCAATTGAGTTAGATTCACTTGGCTCCACACCTGCCTGTGTGCAAGCAAGTCTAATTAGCACCGCTACAACACATATATACAAATATTTGCATTCTGCGAGCAGAGTATAATTATTAGTTAGTAGTAGCAGTACTATAGAGTTGGAAGAAGTTCGATTAGAAAAAAACATTAAGTACAAGATTCGATAGCGAGAAATATGTTGCTTTCTCTATGAAGCCTCGATTTGGTGAAGGCGTTTTTATTTCTTTTTGGATAAGCTCTTGCAGAGCCAGCTTTCTCTAGAGAGAGAGAGAGAGAGAGAAAGTAGACTGTGGGACTTTATGTGAAAAGAGATCGAGATAGACAAGACAGCCTCCTATCAGCTATCCCGTACCAGCTGCTGTCTCGACCACCAGTCATTATGCGATCGCTAGATACTACATGGAGAAGATGGAGATGGAGACAGAGATTAAGATCGTAGTAGTAGATATAAGTAGACGAGGCATGAGGAGTTGGAGTTACATATGGATAGATAAGGTAAATAGCTCTGATAGTACCTGCCTTGGGTCTGTGCGTTGGCACAGCAGCGACCCGGCGGTGGAGGACAATCGGAACCTGAGAGTGTATCGGGATCGCCGCGAGTTGGATAAGGGGGGTTTCGAGAGGGAGGTTCATTTGTTGACAGGTCGCTACCGTCGTCAGAAGGGTTGCTACCGCTCTCGCCGTCGCGAAGGCTCCATGGAACTGCCCTTGCGCTGCGGAGTGGGAATAGGCCCGCTGGGGTACTAGTAGATCGGTTAGGCGACTGCTATAGTCGGTAGGGTGTAGAAGTACCGTAGTGGAGCGATCGGCGGTGGTGTCGTCGACAGTGCAAATATTACACCTGCCCGCTCCTTCCTATCAAAGGCATCCTCTACCGCCGACAAAGGGACGCCATCCCGACTCTTCCACTCCCTTCCGTTTTTGTCTAGTAAGGTAGATACACTCCCTTCAATAATCGAAACCGACGGAGTTGGGACAGGTGAATTGTCTTTCCAAGCGTTCGAACTCCCTGCCGACGAAAGACAGCGGCCACATTCATGATATGGATAGTGCGGATGTTCGAGGCAAATAGTCAGCAGAGACTCGGAGCACTCGTGACCTAGCAGGTCAGACACGCTACTTGCTAGTAGCAGTTGGTTATTCCATTGGTCTGTTCAGCAGAGTGGCTCTATACCGGCCTCATCCTCGATTCCAGCTTTAGGCGCGTGCATAAGCTCTTGCCTGCCTACCTAGGTAAGTACGAAATTCCGGACGCAATTGAATCCAAGCAAACTTACCACGGAACCCATCTCAAACAAGACCCGCGAGCAAGGTCGCACCGCCAGAAGTGGAACTGTCGACCCACTGGAACACGGTTAGGAATGTGCGGAGCCGGGGGTAAAAAGACTGGAACTCACGCTGGCGGTACTGGTGTACGTATATGTCGCTTCGAATGCTCGCATTATCGCCCTCCTTCTCGTTGGAAAGCTGTCGTATTGATTCTTGTAATGTTTGGTTCATGGGTATACCGGTTATACTGCACGTTGTGGTCTCGACGATAGATTTCCTGTCGCGCGGATCCCACTCAAGCCGCACCAACTTACACTGCGGAGAGGGAGAGTTCGGCGCTGATTGAAGGTAGTTGGTGTTATATGTTCAACTTCGTGAATATTGATGACTGTCTAGCTGTGTACTGTGAGCAAAAAAATGGGTACTGTGAGTTGCTTGAGTAGTGCTTATACTTATATGAATCTGCGCTACCCAAACAAACCGTTTGGTCAGGTTTGCTGCTGGAATGCTGAAAGCAATCCATAGCTTGTTGTGTAGGCGCGCGCGCGAGAGAGAGAGATCGGGCGCGAAGAGGACGGCTGCTTCTCGCCACACCTCCGACGTCTTCCGACACACACGCTCATCGTGAAGAGAAGTGCAGAGTCAGGAGAGATCATCTTGAAGCTTGGAAATCGGTCTGCACGCTGCCGCTCTGAGATGAGGGATGCTTATACTGCTCGTTTTGGTCAATTTGGCGAGAAGCGATCATGGCACTTGTCACGACCAGCCGATTGTGAGCGAGTGAGTTTGACTCATTTCATATTGCTCTCACCCCAATACCCACACTTCCCGTATCGAATAACTCGATCAATCCGCTCCCCAGACACTCGGCCAGGACCCATTCAAACTCCAACCCATAGAACGTCCTCCATCTCCTCGTCTGTCCTGGTAGAACTCCACTCCACTCCCCTCTCATCCTCTTTGCCCTTGACAAGGCATCACCTAGCACATTCCCATTCCACTTTTCCTCCAACAAATCCTTCGTGGCCTCACGAAACCTCGGACTGAGTTGCTTGAGCAGAAACAACAGGTGCTGTCGAGTTTCTGTTAATAACTTCAAATAAGGTCCAGTGCCGGGAAGACTGAAAGTCATGGTATCCACTTTGCGACTGGTATTGTTATGGATCCGATCGTGTTGAGTGGCGAGTGTACTGCCTCCACCCCCAGAATCGTGAATGGCTCCATACCCGCCCACAGCAGCGTACGTCCCCGTTACAGCTGTATGGCCTGCTGTTGCAATGGAGGAGCCGAGTGAGGGAGACGTAAAGGAGGTTCCTGATACTGAAGAGAGAGCGGACGGGTTTGTGAGAAAGCCAGCTTCAACCAGATTCCGAATCTCACTTTTGGCAAGTTTGGTAACAGAAACGGTTTGAGCAGTGGAGTTCGAGAGCATCAAGGAGATGTATTTCTGCTTGAGCTCATCATCTAATGTAACATCCTCTTGCAATATGCGAGCTTTCCAGTGTTCGACCAACACGACACCTTCCCCGATCGCCGTCCCGCCTTTTCCTCGACCGGGTATTGTAACCTTTCGCACCTTTCCCTCGGCTACCAGTCTAGCGAGCTCGCGTTCTGTTTCTGTGGGAGATGCACTCAAAGCATGAAGATGTGCAATGCTGACGACTGGTGGGAGGCGGGCACGAAACTGAAGAGTCTCAGCAATCTGCTTGCTGTTCAGACCTGCAGCTCTTTCGGGAATTGGCTCAAAAGCGTGATCGAGGATGTGTTGGATCATAGAGACCACGTCTTGCTTCGAAGTCGTGGCCAGACGCGGTATAATGCCGATATCTTCGAGACGGTTGTGTTCGAGCTCCTTTTCGGTAAGAGTACTGCCGCGACGCAGTCCAGGCTTCGTGCGCTGCGCTGTCGTGAAGGGGGACGAAGACTTGCGCCGGAGCAGAGGATTTGGTGCCTTGGGCATGGCCGCTGCTCAGCCTCAGCCTTGTCCTCGTAGTCGGGGTGCTCTTTTCCGTAGCCGCGGGACTGACATGGCCTCGCGTTGCCTGCTCGATGCGCCCAGCGATGCCGTGATCTCGCGGTGACTGATGGGGTGAAGGCGAGGTCGTGTACAGGAAGAGATAGGAAGTAGTTGATCTTCACATGCAAGGCGCTTGGACTTGGCAAAGGAGAAGCTCGCATCGGGTCGCGCGGCACTCCCGAAACTCGTCATCGCTGGTCAAGGAAGGACCTGTACATGTATTGAATCCTGCTACAGTGAGCGGAAGTAAGATGTTCCAAGGAGGAAGGTACAAGGAACATGCAGAGTGGACTGGCGGGACGAGAGAAGGAGGCGCTCCCCTTCTCGCGACAGTTCTACAGTTCTACAACATTCTATGCCTCTGACATGTCCACTTTGTAATCCACTCCGAGGCCCCAACGTCCAAAACCCCTGTGCGTGATCCCTGGAGGAGCGATAGGCGATTAGCAATGGCTCTCAACGCCGAGCCTGCCGACCCTTTGAAAAGCTACGCCGACGCCGCTGCTCCGGAAGAAGATCCCATCGACGCAGACACTTCCATCTTCGACGAGAGCGCCATCAAGGAAACACCTCCTCGGCCCAGATCCAGCAGAAGCGCGTCCGGCGAGCCCCGTGCATTTGGCGAAGTCCTGGACGAGGCACTCCCCTCGCCTGGCAGTCCCTCGTTGAGACATCCCAAGGGTCGACTGGAGGCGAAGTCGAATCGCGATAGTTACGCGAGCGCCACTAAAGAAAATTCGCCCGCGCCCTACGCACTGCCCAATGGGGATGGTCGCGGACTTCCCGTGAAAGAGACGGTCAGAAACTGCATCATCGGGACAAACAGCACGCGGGAGACCAGTAGAGATACCTTCGACGGCGCTGGCGAGGACGAGGCTCCCAGATCACCGACCAGAAGATCGCATAAGCGTGGCTCGTCGCGTCGTCTCAACTTTGACAGGCCCGCTTCTTCGCAATCACAGAGCGAGATGATGGGCATACAGGACGAGCAGACAGAGAGCAATGGCAAGGTGCTACCGCCGACGCCGCCTCCAGAGAACACCACTTCCATCGACCTTATTAGGAATAAGAGCGGTGAGAATCTGGCTTCCATTAAGCGTTCCGAAGACGATCAGCTCCGCATGCAGCAGTTGGAGAACAAGCCCGAGTCTGTTCAACGACCGACACGAGAACGGAGTGATAGCGAGCTCACGAGTGGACGACGAGCAGGAGAAGGCTGGGCGAAGAGTGCCATCAGATGGGCCCCTCTCAACGTACCTGCGCAGCGACGGCTACAAACAGCAGTGGTATTGATGCACACGCTGTCGATTGTCGGCAGTCTGACCATCTTCTGCTTCCTCTGTGGCATTCCGCTCCTCTGGCCCATCCTAGTACCGTACCTCCTCTACGTTCTCTTCTCGCAAGTCTCCGTGGACGGCAGTCTTGCTCTACGCTCCGACTTCTGGCGTCGCAGCAAAATCTGGTCCCTATTTGCATCATACTTTCCAGCACGGCTACACCGCAGTCAAGAACTGGAACCGACGCGAAAGTACGTCTTTGGCTACCACCCTCACGGTATCATCAGCCATGGCGCGTTCGCGGCTTTCGCAACTGAAGCTCTCGGTTTCAGCCAACTCTTTCCCGGAATAACCAACACCCTGCTCACACTGGATTCGAACTTTAGAATCCCATTGTACCGAGAGTATGCACTCCGCATGGGTCTCGCTTCTGTCAGTCGCGAAAGCTGCGAGAACATACTGTCTAAAGGCGGACCGAATAAGGAAGGCATGGGTCGCGCCATTACCATCGTAGTGGGCGGCGCACGCGAGTCTCTAGATGGCAAGCCATACACATTACGTCTCGTCCTCAAGCGGCGCAAAGGATTCGTCAAGCTGGCGATACGCTGTGGTGCTGATCTCGTCCCCACGCTGGCCTTCGGCGAAAACGACATTTATGAGCAATTCGACTCGGATAGTCATCCTTGGATCCATAAAGCTCAGATGTTTGTAAAGAAGTTGATGGGATTCACTGTAAGCAGCCTCCATCCTTCTTGTACCTGTCATGTCAGACCACTAACGATACATGTTCTGCAGGTCCCCCTCTTCCACGCCCGTGGTGTGTTCAATTACGATGTCGGGATGATGCCGTATCGACGCCCTATCAATATCGTAGTGGGAAGACCTATCGAGACGATACAAAGCAAGAATCCTGACCCCCAGTATGTGGATGAGTTGCATACCAAGTATGTAGAGGAGTTGCAGAGGATATGGGATGAATGGAAAGATACTTTTGCGAGGGATCGAAAGGAGGAGTTGGAAATCGTCGAATAGGGACAAGTGTTATGTTGCATAAGGATGCGAGAGAAACGGCCGTCATGAATGTATATGTGTAACTTGTATTATTGAGAAGGCAACACCAGAAACAGATCTCTCTTTCTCGTCCTCCCGCGGCCTCTTCTTCATGCCAAATTTAACTCCTATACGAGCGGAGCTCGCTGCTTCATCCCATTGATGTGACGCTCGCTGGGCTGCTTGCCAGAACCTCTGTCTGATGAATAACCCTGCAGACAGGCTTTGACTGCGCGAGCTGCATCGCGCTGAAATGGCCATTTTCCCCCAATCAGGCCCAAGTAAGATACGTCGTTTGTTCGTTGGTCTTCTTCATCGTGTGGACTCTTCATTGAGGGATATTGAGGCGGCAAAGCCCCCAAAGAGGGTACAGGTTACCCAAATCCTCAAACCATTTGAACATCTGAAAAGTCTGTTGTGGTGATTCATAGAGTCTGCAATTCTATGCGGTTTTTTTGTCGCTGTTGTTGTTGGTGTTGAAGCAGATGTGTAAGGATTGCAAGCAATCTCATGTTCGGCGATTTGATGTCGCCCTTCGTGTCCTGTTGGAACTGTGGCTGTCCAGGCCACGATCAAGCTTGAGAAGCGATATGTGGTAAGCATGGCTAGGATCTCAAAGACTATCCGACTTCAAGAAGGTTGATCAGGCAACGGGCAGGTGGATACGTAGCACCTGGAAGATGTGGTAGGCAAGAATTGCGTCGAGAACTCGTCCTGTGCCCTCTTTCGTAGGCGTAATTCGCACTTTGATTCAAGCATCCAGGTCAGCGTGAATATGCGGGAGTCGCTGACGTTGCTAGATTCTGAGTCGTGTCCTCGTAAGACGGCGCCTCTTCATATATTGGCAACTGGTCTTCCTCTTCATCATGCGCCACTATTCTGGATGGCCCCGCAATGACTTGCTGCGGCTGCAAATCGTGTGGGGCAGGTACAACAATCACTGGACAGTCTTTGACTAGCTTGATACTCTTCTTCGCAACAGTAAATTGCATCGTGATCTTCAGAGTGTAAGTTCGGGAGAGCTTCGGATGACTGAAAGAGCTTGTATGCCTCCGAATCCGGTTCGTCGAGATGGTCGTGGAATAGTCGTTCGTCTTCGAAAAGCTGATGGGCAACTTGGCTTGGCAGACCATATCCTGAACAGTAGTCCTGCTGTAGCTGACGGGAGGCCCTATCAAGCGCTGGCTGCCATCCACAAGTGTGATTCCCTTGAGCTCTGCCCTGAAACTATCGAGCGTGATGGCGGGTACGGCCGGTGCTGTCGTTTCGCTGTCATCGCGTCTCAGCGTAATGTCGAATTTCATCTGCTGGCCATGATAGATGCGTCGCTGGTCTGTGCAGAAGATGTCCAAGACGAAGGTAGGGAACTGCTCGTTGGGAGTGAAGATTGCCTTTGCTTTGCCTTTGAATCCTGTTGGCTGCTGCTCGTCCGGCAACAGATGCTGGTTTTGAATCCTTGTTCGAAGCTTGAATGTGCTACGATTTTGGACTATAGAAGCCATGGAAGCTCTGGCAATCTCGTACTGGACAGTAGCTTGAGATTCTAGGGGCGGCATGATGGTCTCGATAGCAATGCCCGGCATCTCGACTGTGATTCCCAGACGATACTGCACGGCGACATCGACGACGTCGGGCACATCAGAGAAGAGCACTGCAAACGACGGGGGCAATACATCTTCTGACTGGGGAAACTTGGCAGAGAACGGGTATGTATATTCTTTGCCCACTTCAGGTTCGAATGATCCTCTGTAGACTTTAAACTTCTGCGCAAAGAGAGCCACGTCGTGGACTGTAGGCAGCGCGTGTGATCGTTCTCTTCGGATGCGAATCCTGATGCGTCCGCTCAGGATGACATCTAGTCTCAAGGGGCCAAAGAGTGCGGCTGTTGGGACATTTTTCTTAAAAACGCTCGAATACGGTCGGTAGACCAACGTAATCAGGCCAGCAACTGCGTCGCCCGGACCGTAATAGGTTTCATTGAGTCCATCGCCCTGGATTTTGGCCTGTAGTTTTCCCAGTTTTGACATGGTGAAGCCTCGTGTACTTGGCAAAGTCCGATCTACCCCGATCAAGTACAGTAGATGTGGTGAGGGTGCTCAGACAAGCACTTCACTTTCAGCAAATCCGTGAGAGATTAGTCGTGGCATACCCTCCTCATATTGGTCATTCCGGGAGACTGCAAAATACATCATTGTCCTGCCCGGGCAGCAGTTGTCTCGTGACAGCTTATCGCAAGGCAGATCTCTGTAGCAGGTAGATACATGTACATGTAGGTGGCGAGCGGGGTCTCAGTAGTCCTTCCGATGACATATCACCTTACATGTACTTGGCAGCCTCCAGTCTCCATTCTGTGGCGTTTGAATTGCTCCGAATACATGATAGTTGACGGGAAGATGAAGGATGAAACCTGGAACTGGGAACAAGATCAATTGGGCCTTCACTGCTGTCGCATACCAGGCCGCATTCTTGGCGCGAAGAAGGCTTCATCTGGACAGTTGGCTACATGTACGCTTCCACTGACGATGACAGTCTTCCGCACCAAATCCGTATTAGCATGAGAGATAGACTGCTTTCCGTGGAGAAATTGGCACGCATTGTCGCGGTGAATCAGATCATGTTGGCGCTGGCTGTTTTTGGAGAGACAATGTTATACCACAAAGGCACCTGGTACACAGTTGAGAATACCTAGTGCGGCCTGAGGTTTTAGCATGAGAAAGAGGTCCGTGTCCGTCGAGGTATCCACTTTTCTTCCTTCTGTCGGATGCGTTCTCCTTCCCTCTTCCACCCTCCATCCATCCCCCTCACCACTACGACCATGACCATACCCTTCACCATCATCACCACAATGACCGATGAATTCGTTTCTGTTGAACCGTCAGCTGGGGTCAATCGCTCCAGAAGTGCTCGTCCGAGCCCAACATGACCGGCTTCTGAAGGCACTCCAGCCGGCCTCACATATCCGCTTCGCTCTCCAGCCTCCAGCGCAGACACCTCGAAATCATGCTCCTAGGACTGTCGATCTTGCACATGCCGCCGGTGTGAATAGTATAGCCGTCGACAGGTTCGAAGGTCGATACTTGATCTCTGGCGGCGCTGACTCTTCTCTCGCCATATGGGATCTTGAGGCGGCAGAGACATATACTGGAGAGGCTGTCACGCATTTGCCGTTGACGGTATCTGCCAGAACGTCCATCACTCAAAGCCTAGGGATCACTCATGTATCTTTTTATCCTTTCGACTCTCTTGCTCTTCTCACCACTGGCTATGATCACACGTTGAAGCTGTTCTCGTCGGAAACATTGGAAACATCGACCTCGTTCGACCTTGGGTCCATAGTGTATTCTCATGCTACCTCTCACATCGCTTCCCACTTGCTTGTGGCATGCGCATCCCAACATCCAGCTGTGCGTCTGGTTGATCTTCGCTCGGGCTCTGCTACACACTCTTTGGCCGGTCACTCAGGCGCTGTGCTGTCAGTTTCCTGGCACCCCAAGCAAGAGAACATTCTCGCAAGTGGTGGTACAGATGGAGTGGTGCGTCTATGGGATGTCCGGAAATCTGCAAGCAGCCTTGGAGTCCTGGACATGGAAGACAATATCGGAATTGCGGGCTACGATGGACTAGGAACGGGCTCTCGGAGGCGTGAAAAGGGTCGTGCTCACAACGGCGCTACTAATGGACTTGTCTGGTCTGATGATGGACGTTTTCTGGTTACAACTGGTCACGATGAGCGTGTGAGAGTGTGGAATATGGATACTGGTGCCAATACACTAGCAAATTTTGGGCCTGGATTGAAGAATGCCACTACCACAACCTCGCTGCCATTGCTGGCTCCTAGTCACCTTTCAGCAACAGGCAGAGAGACAGTCTTTTACCCCAATCCCAAAGAGATTATGGCGTTTGACATGCACAATGGGTCACTACAGAATCGCCTTCGGATACGAAGCTCGGCACCGCACAACGAGGTCAGTGTTAGCAATCCTAAGAACAGAACGACATCTCTCGCATGGCGCGCTCATCATGTCGAGATGTACTCTGCACATGGAGATGGCACGATCCGATGCTGGAAACCGCAGACTGCAGAAGATCTGGCTGCTGACCAGGAAACGAGAGAGGACGAGCACAGTGGAGCTGGCTCGATGGCGGATCGCAAACGAAAACGCGATGCGTTTGAACAGATCGTGGCGGATTTGACAACCAAGAAGATCACCTTTTCATGAGCAGAGGTCAAGCGTCCCGCCGCGACTTCTGAGTCCAACGAGCTCGTCCGCCCGCAGCGTGGCCGTGGAACATGGCTATATTGACCATGTCGCGGCGGCCATGGTGAACACCTTGCCTGTTTGGCCGCGGGCGTTCCGTGCTCACAGTCATCCTGCGCCAGAGGCGGACGAGAGGCCTGGCTAAGCGTCATTAGACTCTATCCTGCCAGCTCTGGTGGAGAAGTTGGTGACAGCTGACCATGGCGCGCTAGGATGAAGTGGAGCTCGTGAATGAATTCTCCTCTTGCGGTTCATCCTATCCTAGAAGGCCTTTCCACCTTGGGATTGTGAGCACTTCCCGGATAGAGCCTATTTTGCACATGAACTAATCGGAAAGGATGACATTCCAGGTCTTGCAACAAATCAACGGTTTTGGATTGATGGAACTGCAGCTTAAGGGTCTTCAGATCGACGGAACTGCAGCTAAGGGGTCCTCAGATCGACTCGAGACCCTGAGATGTGGAGTGCTATGTGCTCGGCTGCTACTAGTAGCCGCGAATATTTACATGGTATGCTCTCCGTTACTCATTCGTGCAGCGTGCTATCTCAATCAGCGAAAGGTGGGTCGCTAGATGTGTAGGGGGATCGAGTGTATACGATATACGCCGTAGTGCACCTAGGAAGATTTTCCTATAGAACAACATGTTTCGACGCCTGAATACAGGTATCTAGACACACGCTGTCGCGTCGGGAGTAGCGTGCCTGTTGGAATCCTACCTAGTACTAGCCTACTAGGTAGGTACCGAGTTATCTTGGCAATTACCTTATTGAAACGGCAAAACAAGTATACTAGAACTACTCGCAAGATTTAGTGCTCTGGGCGCTTTTGTTCTTTTATGTTTTCTACTACCTATACTACCTTATTAAGTATAGAGCTTAGAGTATAGAAACTTAGTAATACTAAGTCTAAATTCTATTAGTAATTGTAGTATATACTTGCTGTAATATATATATGTATATATATATAGAGGTATATATATATTATAGAACCAAAAATAGAAGCAAGTATAGAAGAAAATATAGAAGCAAATATAGGCAAAATACTATAGATATCTATAGATAGGATATATTTACTATATTTAGAGATAAGTAGAGTCTAAATATAGACACTATTTCGTATCTCTTATCAAGATAATAGATATCAGTGTATTGCTTACATACTATACGAGAATCATTAATCCCCTACCTCCATAGTAGTGGTCTGTGTAATAGCGTTTCCGCATTTATATCCGGTGCTGGAATACGGGCCGAGGATAATGCGGCAGCCTACCGACTAGCGCGACGAGGTCTATACCACCCAGCGCACATTCATTCTCTTACGTACGGTGAAGGGTCCGACGGACAGCATACCCGAGCAGCGGGATACGATAGCCCATACCTGACGCATCAAGGGAGAACGATAGGCGAGAGCTCGGAAGCTGTGCGGCTATGGCACGACATTGTGCATGCTATACTTCTAGGAATCCATGATCCCAAGAGCCATGTGGTGGTAACGGTAGTGGTCGTTGTCGGTCTTACGCCCTCACGCAATATGAACATGCAATGCTCACGAGGTGCTCTTCTGGACGCTCACTGGCACCAGAGCGCGAGTGGTCTAGGTATGCTGGCTCGGTCTGGGATTGGGGGGGCCCTCTCTGGCATTGGGAGGTGATCCCTATCTGGGAGTCTTATGTCCAGCATGTGGTAAACCCCCTCCCCCAAACGGAAAGTATTAAGTACCCGTCATTGGTATGACTGAGAGAGAAAAAGAGAAGGAAAAAAAAAGCAACTCATCCGAACCTTTTCCCCCTCCAAAAAAAAGCAAGGCTCAAACAAAACTCTTTGCGAAAACAACATTGAAGCAACTTCGGGAAAATGCCTAGCCGTATACTGGATTATCATCACGACGACGAGGACTCCTTGTCTTCGTCTTCTTCTTCTACTACTGCTGCTGCTTCTTCATCTCCGGCTGTCAAGGACAACATCCCGCTCTCGGAATGGGAACCACTCCAACATCCATGTGTGGACGAGGTATCCCACGAAGTCGACCAATACTTTCTCCGACACTGGAATTTTCCCGGTGAGAAGGCCCGAAAGAACTTTTTGGCCGCCGACTTCTCAGGCGTGACGTGTCTGTACTTTCCACTGGCGAGAAACGATCGGATTCACGCGGCCTGCCGTCTGCTCACGATACTCTTCTTGATCGATGGTAAGACTCTTCTTCTACACTTGTAGCAAGCAAGAATTGTGGTCGCTGATGTCTCTGCTTTTTCAAAGATGAGTTAGAAGAAATGTCTCTCGAGGACGGTGAGGCATATAATGCACGTCTGATGCCCATTGCCCGCGGTCACATGTTGCCTAATCGTGAGCTTTATCCGTGTACCTTTGCTCCCTGTAGCTCATTTAGGGCTCACACCCACATTCTTAGGCAACGATCCCGCAGAGTGGATATTTTACGACCTGTGGGAAGATATGCGAGCTTGCGATCCAGATCTCGCCGATGAAGTGCTAGAACCCACATTCACCTTCATGAGAGCTCAGACCGATAGCATTCGACTCCGAATGTCTGAGCTGGGGCGGTACCTGGAGTATAGAGAGAAGGATGTCGGTAAAGCGTAATTCCTCCCCTTCACCCCACCTAGACAAGAGAGTGGGCCTTTTGTGAACAACACAAGATACTGACCATTGCACAGGCTACTGTCTGCTCTGATGCGGTTCGTGATGGGTTTGCACCTCCTCCCATCCGAGTCAATAGCGATGGAGTCCCTAGAGCAAAATTGCGCCAAGCACATTTCCATCGTTAACGACATTTACAGCTGGGAGAAGGAGCTCAAAGCTTCCAAGACGGGCCATGTAGAAGGGTCATCGCTGTGTTCAGGCGTCCTCGTTCTCGCAGAGTGCTCTGGACTGAATATTGCTGCCGCGAAAAGGGTGTTGTGGGCTATGACAAGAGAGTGGGAAATGATACACGATCAAATGGTTGCTCACCAAATGGCGAATGGCTGCAGCGAGGCGGTCGCTTTATATATGAAGGGGATCGAGTATCAGATGAGTGGCAACGAGCTCTGGAGCAAGACTACTCTTCGGTACAAGGTCTAGACGACTTCGAACCGGTGTGCTTCACATTTCTTGGACCAGGTTACTGTCACGGTCCAGTCAGGATAGTCCGCTTAGTCTACAGCTTCAACTCCATTCCATTTTCCCAAAATGGCACACGCCCCATCTATTCTACGTGTAAATGCCGTGCGGTGTAGCAAATCACCTCATTCTGAGAGTCGGAGAGGTGGATGTTGAAAGGGCCTGTGTCTCACGTGCAAGGCTCACATGATTCACAAGCTGGTGCTTGCGTGCGCGCCATTCGCATACAACAGCAGAAAATTGCGTGCGCATATCCCCTGGTATACCCACAAATTCTTATCTCGCCAACATGTAAAAGTTTTGGGTTCGTCGGTGAAGTAAGAGATGAGGTAAGACGTTGGGTGAATGTTGTGTGAAGAAGATTTAAGCTTCCGGGATTTGCAAGGATTCCGCCTCCCGCACAGACCATGTCGGATATCTGGTGTATATAAGCCTTCCATTGTAAGCCTCAAAAAGTCTAGAAGATCAACCGCAGATCTTACAGATCATACCTGCCCGGTGCAGCAATTTTTTTTTTTTTAGTTTACGGAGGCGCTTTGATGAGGCTTCTAGAACACCTGATGTCCATAGGTTTGTGTAATCGGGCTATCGTGAACGCTTACGCCGGACATCTCCCCGGCCCCGTGGACGAATGGGACTTGATGGACGGACCCTGGGCCGCTCTGAAGAAGGAGTTCGCTCGCATAGCACGCTTTTCTGCCAATGCGCGTGACCTTGATGATGTGAGGTAGAGGATGCTGGCCTTGCAAGACCCAGCGATTATTGCCGATGAAGTTACCCAGTCCGGCAGTCACGGTAAGGTAGTCTTTCAATGATATGCACTGACGATGTTGTCCCTCTATTGCGCTTGTGGCTTCCTGGCCTGGTCTTACCGCCTGGAAGTGATAGCCGGCTTCACCCCTGCCCCGTCCTCTGAGACCTCAGTTGGCGAGTTGCGGTAGGTCCGTTCTTTCACAGGTATGGCTCCACATGGACTGTCCTCTGCTTCGATCCAGTTATGAGGCCATCGAAAGGATGCCGGTATTTGGCCATCAGCCCTATGTGGATAAACAGTGCGGTGGCTGTGTCTTTTGCTGAGGCCATTACTCCAATTGCATCGGCAGCGAGCGTAGCCGACCGCTACACGTCCAAACAAAGAAAGTTCCCACCCTGGCGTTCTTTGCCAAAGCACTGATCAGGGAAGCACATGTCGTCCGAGACATTATCGTACGCGACGAAGGATGTGTGAAGGCGAGGCTGCACATGACTCTCTGCATACAGCATGCTTGCCTTCGACCTGCTTGGTGTGAGGCGTTTGGACAATACTTGCGGAGCATCGAATACGAAAAGCGGCCCTTTGGGTTCAATGTGCCTACAAGACACCTCGAGACCATTATGAACAACTTTCAGAGGTATCCACTGCTGTTATGCTGCATTGGAAAATTCGTCGCTCTTTTCACGTTCGGACTGCGGCATAAGCAGCAACTCTCTGCCATTGTGGAGAAGTCAGTCCTTGCCTCGGAACCGCGTGTTTGAGATTTTCACAGGTCCGACAGAACTTCATGGCGAGTGAAAGGTAAGGTCGATTTCGGAGCTGCCTCCTATTCGTCTGCCTTGGTGTATATCCAGTGTTTTGAAGTGTCAACACCTCAATTGACGTGCTGACCGACAACAAAGGCTTGGCGGTGGAGAAACCATGGCCAGCAACGTTTTGCCTTTTTGCACTAGCCGGAATGCTCAGGTAAGAATGCAGGGCCTAATACGAGGCGCATTCAACTCCATTACCGAGAGAAGTTTTCCGAAGCTTCTCACGAGGCTCTTGGGGTTTCCTAGGGCTGGCCCCAGGCATCGTTAGCGGAGATGGAAAGTGGACTGAGCTACCTTACCCAAATCGGCATGTCATCGGTCATGGTCTGCACGTACCTCCTATCATTCCACTGACCCGGCAGACCTAAATCCAACCAGAATGTGCACGGCAACCCGTTGTTTCCACGGACCCTGAGCATATCTACCTTCCCGAGCAGTGGTTGGATGCCAAGAGTCCATAGACCACACAGGCGTAGATCAGCCGTTCGCTTCTCAGTCCACCGTGCGGTGTTCGTCTCAAGCGACCAATCCAATTGAAAATCAAGACGGACCCTTAGGTCAAGCTTACGGTGTAGTTGTTTGATGGATTGATTGACCAGGATGATATTGCCGCCTCTGGCATGGTTGACTGAGTCATGTCGCCGCGCGGTGATGGGATGTCTGCTGTCTCTGCAAGGTGTGCATCTGTTCCAGACTTCCAGTCCTGGCCGGTAGGGGCATAAATGCGTCAATGACTTCTGGAGGAGGCCGTTGCGGTCGCACTGAGTCGCTATCGCACCAAGCGCAATTTCTTGAAGTTGTCTTCTCGGCTGTCGCGATCTCTGCTGTCTTTTTCTTCTCCTTGTTCTCAGCAGAGTCACTCCGTCGACATCTTGAAGAGAGACCGCTAGTGCTGTCGTTGACTCTCATTGTTGTTCGTTTGTCGAATGTGTTCAAAAATAGCGCAGTTTTGCTTGCGGAGCCGGGAGGAGCTTCCGAGTTCGGACGGTTACTAAGGGGTTCCTTACGAAATAGTAGAAATACTTCTTCCTATTTAGTAATGTTTTGCTATCGTGACCACTAGACTTACTAAGGTAATAAAATTCTAGTTTTAATATAACTAGCCTATAGGTTTGCCTGTTAGTAGTATAGAAAATCGGCTAACTACTATCTCTATCTCTATTTCTTATCTCTATCTCTATCCCTTAGTTTTATATCTTCTATATCTTGTCTTTGATACTTTCTTCTTACTTTTACAAATTTTAGATAAGATAGATAGAGGTAGCTAGTTTTTTTAAAGACAGTATATATTTAAACAATATGTTCTACTACTAGAGATAGTACTAATTAGAATATATACTCTCTAGAATCTCTAGTCTACTATATATATATATATATTAGTACTTTACTCTTCTCTTCTCTTAATATATACTTTACTTTAGAAGAGAAGAAGGTTATTCTCTACTAAACATAAGAAAAACAACTAAGTAGATAGATAATTCGATACTAGATTCTATAAAAATTTCTTAAGAATTAAGAATTTAAGACTAAGGCTTAAGTTATCCTAAAATTAGGAGCTCTATACATTTATACTTAGCTAAAGTTATTATGCTATATACTATAGTCTAAAGCAAAGAATCTATACTACTTTTGTAACTTACAAGCTTACCTTCTTTGTATCGTATTAAGTATGCTATTCTGATCAAAACAGGTCTAGACATTTTCTAAGGTTACGTAGCAAGTAAAGTGCTCTAGCCTCTATTGGAGCTAGAAGCCTTATCTAGTGTCCTTGACAAAATGTACCTCTTCGTGTAAGAGACAGGATGTCCGGCGACAAAACGTTACCCGGTACTCAGGGGCATACCTCTCTAACTCTCGATTGCCGCATAGTTATAGGTAATATAGCTAGGCTTGGACGAGCTCTGGGATCGAACAGTGATTGGCGAGCAACATAATGTATTCCGGGAAATATCATCCGCTTATTCGAAGCAGCATCGACTGCTATCGGTATAGTTGAGAAACCGAGCCGAGATGCGCACTGAGGTTGCCTGTGTTCCTACCTTGGGAAGAGAAGAGTAGATAGCTCTACAGGTGCCTCAGAAGAGAAGCGTAGGAGTGCTAACACCCATAGATGACTGCAATAGCACAAAGCCAATACCTCCGCCTTCAGCCCAAATTGACCGCATATCTGGTCTTGCTCTCTTTTACTGGAGCAGGTTCATTTTCTTCCTCTGATTCTATTCTATTTCTTCTACAATCAAGGACTCATTTTCCAAGTCGCACTGCCATTGCGAACGGATTGTGTTCGGCCAAAGTCCATCCCGAGATATCGATCAGCGCATATGAGCGCTGGAGAGAGTCGGCTGGCATTACCTCCTAAGTACAAAGTGACAATAGTTAGGTAACTTTGTACTACTCCGCGTCCTCCTAAACGACATGGGCATGACGGAAATTCCCAGGTCGAAGCTATGCGTGCCCTGGACAAGGAGGACATGTGATGCCACGCGGGACGGTGGCTAATAATGGTGCTGCTGGCCAGTGCAAGCCCTCAAAGTGTCGTGGCCTCCACTAAAGATGACAATGGGACCTACATAGGTGGGTACATGGACCATTCTCGGCCGTGTCGTCCGTGTGGAACAGGAAATGGCAGGAATAGTTCTTGGCGACAGAGTTGCACTGCAGACTTCTCGTATTCCGCCATCAGCGCCGGCATGTAATTACCTCATGCTCTCGTACGGTCTGACCTGCGAATTGGATCTTACGGGAAGGGAAATCTTCCCATGCAAACGGTATGCCAATGAACTTTCAGTCCTCGGTGCGATAATGGCCTTCGTCGTCCCACATGACCTGAGCGTCATGATAGCCATGTTGCGGGTGCAGCAGTCGAAGCTCATTTCGCATGTCTTGGAGTGTTGGCAGTCCATTCGTTTGATTCTGAAGAAAGTCAGCCAGCTCCTACCTCCCAGGACCACTTCGCAACTACACTATGCGGGATGCCGGCCGGTCCTAGCCAATCTCTGCGCAAATAGGAGAGCCTAAGAGGTATGGAAAGTTAGACGTTGGAACGAAAGGCCCAAACATGGCTGATAAGCCGACATGACGGCCCTGTGTGACGCCAGGCCCATCATGATTTTAGCGCTAGGTCTTCGCTCTGGACTGGTACTCGTTGCCGCTGTCAGGCTCGGGATAGCGGAACGCCAAAGCGGTGCTGGATTGAATGTTTGCGCGTGTTCCTAGCCTGGTCGAGGAAAAGTGACCTTACTCTTTCCTCCTTCAACTCTCTGCGTAATTTACAAGGCATACAGCTCATCTTTCGAGTGGCTGCGGCTCGCTGTAACGAATGGCGCGCATCAGACTGCAAAGACGAAATGGCAGCCTTGTGCATGTACGCGCGCGCCCAATTGGAAGGAGCGCTGGCGCTCTTGCGTTGACCTCAACGTATTACACGTCGTTGAAGAGGGCGTAAACTAAGGTATGTGCAACTCTCTACATTTTGCACAGCTGAGGTATCATATCGTATTATATCCACACCACCTCGCACCGTTCCAATTACGCGTCCGACTCTTCCCAAGCCAACGGTACGAAAGCCACACATATCGCCTCTTTCATGTACAATTCTACAACACGGCGAAGAGACCAGCAGCACCCAGACCCATACCAAGCACCTTCTGGGCCATGTGGGTGGGCGCGGCGGCGGCAGCAGAGGAAGCAGCGGTGGAGGCCATGCTGGCGGCGGAGCCCATAGCAGAGGAGACACTGGTTGGGGCGGAGGTCATCGACATGGTGGCGCTCTCGGTGGTAGTTCCAGTGGCAACTGCAGTGGTCGAGGTTGCAGTGCCCGTAGCGACGCAAGTGGCAGCGGTGGGGAGAGTGGTGACGCCGTAAGACCCGCAGAGAGTGTCTGCGAATTTAATGACCGCTGCGAATACTGGTGAGCAAGTGCCGAGGTCGTCTCCATCCTTACAGCCATGCTACAAACCTGCTGTGCCCTCTTCGTCACATTGCAGCGAAACGCAGCACGATAGCTTCTCGAGGAGGGGGTTGTTCGAGCAGATGCACTTGACGTCGATCTGGTTGCATCCACCGTAGTCTGTGATACAAGATTGCGCGCAAGCTAGTAGTCTCCAGTGTCAGCTGTGCTTCTTCTGCGAGGACGAGCTGTGGCTACGAACATGGAAGACCTGGGATCTGGGCCAGGACGGCGCTCGCGAAGAGCGCGATGGCTGCGAACTTGTACATGCTGGGTTTGATCGGGTGGACCTTCAAGGTGTAGGAGAGCGATGCGTGTCTGCTGTCGGAGGAGCGCTAGATTGTTATAGGGCCTGTCAGGGAGCTCCAGGAGATTGCCGGCAATGTATAGGAGAATTAGGAGAAATAGTAGTAGCTTGTACGAAGTCTGCGCGCAGCGCGAGGCAGGGAGGGGGGGCTACAACTGTGTCTTATATCCTCGTCGCTGACACCTCACCATGAACACACGGCCGCGCGCTCCCGGAGGGACTACTCGAGTGTGTAGCGAGGTGGCCTGGTCGGCGTGAAAGCTTCGCAGAGCATAATAGGTGAAGGTGTTCTGGATAAGTACAAGGACAAGCGAGCTAGACAGGTCGTGATTGGTCCCACGTCCTTAAGTCAGTAGTGCTAGGTATTTATTGACTTCGCACTCTCGTTTCACATATTGGCAACCTACGGTATTGTACTTCGACTCTCCCGAATGCATCACACACCAGCTTGTGCCTGTTTGCGCTGCATGCTAAGCTAATAAGGTGGCTCTATACCACACTCATGGCCACCAGGATCTTCTTATCGCCATCAACGCGCGCTGGCCACGGCTACTGTGGTGGAATGTCGCGCCCAGTGTTCTAGTTTTACTTCTACCCCAGCCAACCGCTCAGCGCTACTGCCAGAGTGTTTAATTGCGCTGGTCAGGCCGGCAAGTCTTCGACTTCGAGAGCATCCGCCATCCGGATAGAACCAGGCGACGACGCCCGCCGAGCACCCACCACCCGTCCACTTCACAGGGAGAAGGATGAACACTCCAGCAACATGGAGTGAACCTCTAGTCATTGAAGTCCGCCATCCGCGCAAATGCCCGACACAGCTGACACAGCCTGCTTCTGCCGACTACAGGTATTTACCATACCTACATTAAGATGCAGTAGCTCAGGCAGGCGCATGTGAGACGCTGTATGTTAACACCGGAACTTCGGGTGCACATCAGAACGAGTGCAAATAGCGATACCAGCAACGCATTTCTTTCGAAACCCGCCGTCACCCGCGAACTGCAGGACTTGGCAATGCTTCTGAACTGCAGGACGATTCCAATACCACTGCCTGTGCAGGACAAGAGCTGGGTAAGTTTGGTCGACCAATATCAGCCTCTAAGAAGCGGAAGCTATGCAACGATCCATTCGTAGCTGTGCGGCAGAATAGCTCGAGTAAGCCACGATGTTGCCATTCCCAAGCCCATCGAGAGACTTGGCGACCACGGTGCTGGTTATGCCATGATCTCCTGTTGAGCTCTATGCTCGGCTTGACAAGACAACTAAGGCCATTTGGCATTCGGCAATACATACCTACCAATGGATTGGAGCGAGAAACGGAGCTTGCAGCAATGTGAAAGATATCAGAACACTTTTGAACACCGAAGAGGAGGGCTAAAGACTTCGTGGGACGAACATCCGGCAGAACAGAGAGGCTCGGTACAAATCAACTGCTTATTGACATATGAAGGCGCGTCGAGCAAGCCTAGTTGGTGTCGACGGAGAGGCAGGATCCATTGCTCAACAGACAGCGAACGGCACTTTGTATGAGAGCAATAAGTAAAAGCCGTACCGAAGCCGCTCTGCCAATATCCTGCCAATATTCTGTCATTGCACAAGTGGCAGCTAAGGTAGTTCACGCCAGAGACGTAAGCTCTCTCAAGGCTGTCGACATGAAAGGCGAAGTTCGAAGAGAAATAGATTACGTGAAGGATACCGCCACTTGGTTCTGGGTGGGAATCTGGGGAAAGCGGTAGGGTCAGCGTCTTGGCGCATCGGAGGGTACAACGGCAGAAGCGGGCTATTACCTTGGGGCTTACGATTATGCCAGCATTCTGGCTCGTTTTACCATCCGAAGCATAAGGATGCCGCGAAACTGGTATTTCTCCACAGTGGTGGTGGTGCTCAAGTGATTGGTTGGAGAATTGAAGCTGCCATTGGACAGGTCTTACATGCCCTTTGAACTGGCTGAAATGGAAGAACGAGATACGAATCTCAACACTGACGAGGCAATACTTTGTCTATGTAGACCATGCGTCTTGACGACATATTATTCGTGAGAAAAGCGTGGTGCCGGGATGTTGGCATGAAACGTGGCCCATGCATTTGCCTGCATAAAAACACCGGCCCAAGATAATGCTTTTGTGACTTTATAGAAGTATAAGCTCGACCATGTTGAAGCAACTCCACTCACCAACTCCCCCTCCCGGTCCTCCCCTTCGCCCTCTCTTTCAGTTCTGACACAACATGCCCGGCACGTCATGTTCTCCATTTTGGACGCTGCCAATGGAGGTTTTAGCAGCAGCAGGCCCAGGACAGCGGCAGACCGCGCTTGCGACCAGTGCAAGAGTCGAAAAGTCAGATGTGCAGTGCAGGAGCCGAAAAGTCAGAAGCCCTGCTTGACTTGCGCGGCCAAAGGAGTCACGTGCACTTATGACAAGGCGAGGAAGAAGCGCGGTCCAGTTGGCAAACGCATCGAGGAGATTCGGCTTCATCAAAAAGGCCTGGCAACTGCTGGGGAACGCCAAGGCCCTTTGCATAGCCCAACCGCGAGCAGCGGCCCACGTGTTTCTGCTGCACCAGCAGTCCGTAACGCAGCATCGGAGGACCACAGGGAGCGGACGCCGACGTGGCCACTGTCACCATCTCCCCCAAGTGTCGTCGAGGCCTCTCCAGGTACCCATGCGGAAATGGACTATACACAGCAGCGCTCCCGACAGGCGGCGCAGCATCCTGAAGATAGAGGGTCATCTGAGCAGCCGCTCCGCGAATCGAGCTACGAGGACCTGATGGCAAACACAAGCACATTTCAAGTTGCGAGTCTACCAAATGCGTCTCCTGCTCCCACTGGCAACCCATTTGTCGCAATTCGGGAGCTGGATCTACCCCCCTTGACAGCAGCAGCCGATATCTGGCCCGTGAAAGTGAACGAGACAACCCTTCTGCCATGGATCGATGTCTACTTTACAAGATTACATCCGACAATTCCGATATTGAATAGAACGAGCATCTACTCCAACATGCTGTTGCGCAAGCATCGCACGGATCCCCAGTATGGTGCTATGCTGCTGGGTCTCTGTGCCTTTGCTATGACACAACCCGTTCAGACACATGAGCATGCTTCCCTGACATCACGAATAGAACAGGGGCGCCTGTTACTGGACGAGTGCGTCAAGATGCGTGTTTCAGCAGATTTTGGAGAGAATCCCACAGTGGAGATGGTTCTGACCAGCTTCTTCTTGTTCGCGTGTCTTTTCGGCAGTAGTCAGCACAAGGCGGCTCGACATCGATTGCGAGAAGCAGTGGATCTGGCTCACTCGCTCGGACTTCACCTGCCCGATTCTTACGTGGGGCTGTCCTCAGAGGTCAAAGAACAATGGCTACGCACGTACTTGGTCTTATCCGTCACTGAACGCGCTTACGCTCTACAACGGTACCATCCCATCAGTTTTCGCGGGCAACCCGGTATCACTGTCCGTTTCATGCAGGCCTTTGACCCACTCGTGACCAGCGAGTACATATCCTCTCTCATATACCAGGACCAGTCCGACTCGGTGGGTATGACGGGGCTGCTGTACCTCATGGACACACTCGATGCTATCAATGAGAGCGTCATGGACTGTTGGAATGGATTTTGTCGATATAGTGATGGCAACTGCGAAGACTTCGATCGACGCAAAGCTATGCAAATGTTTCGAGCGCAGAGACGGGTCCGTGAAGCTTCCATCTCTGGCAACATCTCCTTTGCTCCTTCCGTCACACCACTGCCACTTGCGCAGCTCTTTGAAAGCCAACAAGCCGATATTTCCGTGACACAGTTCTGGACATTAAATCGGCTGTGGACTCTCTGTCTATCCCATCAGCTATTGCGGGAGCAGTCGGATCATTGTGAGTTGCGAGTCGACTTTGCTTGTCACGTTGCGCATGCGGCACTGCGCTATTGTGAAACGCTGGAGTTGGCATCGATGGAAATCCATGGTGTCGGGTTCATTTCCAAGATGTTTGACATGGCCATGGGAGTCATTGTAGCCATGAATACTTCTGCCAGCATAGATCTGGACTCGGCGATATCGCCCATCGATGGCGACGCAATCCCCAGTACTCTGGATAGCACTGGATCTGAATTCACAGTCAGGGCATTACTCAAAGGTCTCCACAACCTCATATGCCGGGACTTTCGAGGCGGGGATCACGTGTACAATGCACGACTTGCAGCGGCTCTCGAAGGCTTGGAAAGAGGTTGATCGCATCATGTCAAAACGACAAGGATAATAATCTTCTGATGTGTGCACGGAGCACTTGCCGTTCCATGACTACAGAGTATAGTACAACGACGCCTTCTGCAGCGAAGCGTCAATTTTCCCAGCTCCAGCAGCTGCCGGAGCAAACTGATCCAAGCTCAACTTCGCTGCGACAGCCAAGCTAAAACTCTCGTGATCTCCCTTGAGCAGATCGATGGTGGCCTTGATCAGACTTGTCAACTCCGCGGCATCGAACAAGGGCTTCTTGCCTTCAATGATGGTTACGCCAGCTGGAATGCTGACACCGACACTGTCCTGAACGTTATCTGCGATGACTTTGGACTCGGCAGAAGTGAATGGGGGAGCCGCTTTCGCATCTCGGAAGCCTTTTCGGTTGATATCGTGGATGGCCAGAGCGGCAGCGAAGATCGGACTGGCTTCTTGTATACCGCCCTGATAGGCAGTGACGACTGCTGTGAGGTTGCGGACTGCGATGTCGATGCCCGTAATGTCGTTGTTTACATCTTCAGCGGAAGCTCGTTTTTGTATTGTGCCGGCCCATGTGAGCGAGGCCAGACTGAGGAGGCCGAGGAAGCGCATGTTTGATTGAGCGGCTTCGCGTGTTTGCTCTGGAATGTGACTATTCGGCAACCCATCATTTTATACAGGAGTTGTCGCTAACCACTCGTGAAGATGCCGAGGCGATCGTCACATCGAAGCTGGAAGACATTGTTCGGTTGCTTTCGACGACACTAGAGCAGCTCCAGTAGTGATCTGTGGGATCGACGTCAGTGGATGCGTAAGTGCATCTATTGTGTGCGCCTCAGGCTGAATTTTGGCCACACGTGAGCCTCTCCAGTGTGGCGTACCATTGAAAGTTCGACTACTGCTTCTTAGCACTGGAGATCGGCAGCGGGGAGCGGACGTGGCCCGGTTTTTAAGCTCCTGTGCCACAATATCGAGGGAGCCTATAATGACCTATGATAGCAAGGGATTGGGATCCCTGTACATTCTACGTATGATGCCAACATACCTGTAGGAGGTAGTGGTCGAGGAAGCTCCCGCTCCAGGCAGCCCACTGAGCTTCCTTGGGATCACTCATTGACGACTACATACGGTATAGAAGAAGTGTGCGCAGACCCCACCTCTTAGTATGGCCTCCGAGAAGGATATTACCTATCCGCCAGCTGAAGCAGCAGACAACGGCTCTACTAGTGGCAACCCACAGTCTCAGCAGCACGTTGACGAGACTTTGGCTCAGCTAGAGGATCCATCGTCCACTCAGCTCTCCATCCGGGCCATTCTCCAAGGCAATGCCACCCATCCTCTCACCGCGTTTGAGAAGAAGGCGGCTCTGATCAATGTCGAATTGGACAGCTTCGGGCTGGGCCGATATCAGATCTGTATCTGGTTCCTCTGCGGCTTTGGCTACTTTCTCGACCTGGCGTGGTCGCAGGGCGTCGGGCTCGCGGCCACGGCCATCTACCAAGAGATGAATGTGCCGGATGGACAAACGGGCAAGATCTATTCTCTGGCGAACGCGGGACTTGCTGTGGGCGCATTCTCGTGGGGCATCCTGGTCGACATCATTGGTCGGAAATGGGCTTTTAACCTAACATGTCTCATTACGAGTGTGTTTGGTCTGATTCTTGTATGTTCTTCTTCCCCATATATATGCAGATATATATGTATATATATTCATATACTCACGACTTTTGTGCGATCCAGGCAGCTCCCAAGTTCAACTACAACGCCATCTGCGGCATATACTTCCTCGCATCCATCGGTCTCGGTGGCAACATCCCCATCGATGCCACCATTGCCCTCGAATACCTGCCTCAAAACCGCAGAAACTTGGTCACGCTGCTATCGCTCTGGCAGCCCATCGGCGTCGTCTTCGCCTCTGCCGTGGCATATGGCACCGCAGCGAAACCCTCTTGGCGCTGCAACGACAGTCTTCCATCCTGCGTGACCATCCCGGACGGAGAAGCTCGGAATTCCTCGACGTGTTGCACCGTGGACAGCAATATGGGATGGAGATATCTCTTCATCATTCTGGGTGTCATGACCCTTGTGATTTTTTTCTTGCGATACTTTATCTTTCATTTGTATGAATCCCCCAAGTTTCTACTGAGTCATGGGCGCGAACAGGAAGCCATTGATGTGTTACACAAAATCGCATATTTCAACAAAGCGCCTCCGCCGACGTTGACGCTCGAGATGTTTCAGGCGATTGATGAGACTTCTTCTCCTTCTTCTTCTTCTTCTGTGGTGGGAGGCGTCGCCTCAGACTCTCAGCAACTCGCGACACGCGGAGAAAAGCTTAGTACAGCTCGCAAGACTCAAAAAGTACTTCGCAACTTCGCCCGAGGACTCGGCAACCTGAAAGCCCTATTTTCCAATCCCCTCCAAGCTTTTATTTTCATCCTACTCGCCATCGCCTACATGGGCGACTACTGGTCCTTTAATTTAGCAGGATCGTTCTTACCCATCATTTTGCTTCGCAATGAAGTCTCGGACGGCTCAGGAAGCGTGGCAGAGACGTATCGGCATTACATTTACATCTATCTACCGGGGATTTTGGGGGCGATTTTGGGGCTGGTTTCGGTGCAATTGCCTCTGGTGGGGAGGAAATGGTCGTTGGTCATTTCTGCGATTTTGCAAGGTGTGGCTATGGCTATGTATACGCAAGTTTATACTACGGCGGGTTATGTTGGGCTTAATGCTTTTGAGTATGTTATGCAGACTGTAAGTGGTACCTACCTGACCTCCTTGACATACATACCTACCTACCTTACCTACCTAATGTTTCTCCCCCCTCCCCGCTCCCGAGTGCATGGGGTTGCTGACGTGGCTTCTGCAGTACTTCAATGCAGTGCTATATGCTTCTGCTCCCGAGCTCTTCGATACCTCCTATCGAGGCAGCGCAAGCGGGATGCTCTCGTGTCTGGGTCGCATTAGTGGCATTGTTGCGCCCTTTGCGGGCCAACACTATCTCTCCAGTAACAGTTCTGGCGTGTTGTGGTTGGGAGCGGGCGGCATCTGGCTCTCTGCACTCACTATGGTCTTTTTGCCAGTCGAGATGAGAAATCGCCAAATGTTTTGAGAAAAGAGGTACTGGAGGGAGGAAGAGGGGTAGGGGCGCAGATTGGGGGTTTCTTTTGGAGGGCTACCGACCTGCCATGCGAACATTAAGATGGTTATTATCAATGGGTTGGTCAATCGTCGATTACTACTACTGCTACTACCACCTACTACTACTACTACCTATGTACCCAGACCCTTGGGTTCTCGGCGCGTCGCTCGTACTTTGGCGAGCAAGCTGTCGACTTTTGGACCCGCCTGTTGGAGCTCGCTATATTATGCCTTGGGTACATGTAGTTGGGCCGTGGCAGGCTTCGTCATGATGGAGGCAAATAAATGATGGCTGGCAGTCATCGTCATGATCAGCCCAGAAAGTCCCATGTGGTTTGTCCACGATCGACTGGTGTGTTGCCTGTAGTGGTAGGTGATGGACAGCTAGAGGGAGGGAGGGAGGGAGTGGAGCGGAGACGGAGACGGAGATTTTATACATCTTTCGTGATTAGATATCAGGTACCTTATCTTATGCATGCATCTTGAGAGGGACATGGTATGTGTGAGGGTGGAGGTGGTGCTGATGGTTCTGTCTCTATACAGCCTTGTCGCTTGCTGCACTAGGCAACACGGATAGAGAGACGGGAGAAACAAGAGACGGGAATGCCGGCGCTACCAAATGGAACCATGATCCTTGCCCCTTGCTGACTGGCTGACTGAGCTAACTGGATGGATCGAGCCATCGAGGCATCATCCATGAATAATCGATGAATAATCGATGAAGGTTCAATCCGTTCAGTCCGTTCAACCTTATGCCCTTTCAGTCAACCTCACCATACCTCCTAACAACATAATGCTTTTCGTTGCCACGAAAGGAGTTATGATATGCTATTCTTCACTTGCATCTTCCACCTCACCTTCACCTTTGTCGTCGTTAATCATCATCACCGTAACACACGCGTCGCCAATAGCACATGCCCATCTACACCACTCGCCCACTCTCACCCTCACCCTCACGGCTCATCTGCATCTCGCACGCGATATGGTCAACCCCTCCCGAAAGACGGGAAGTGTACCACGCCTGGGGATCCATCTCCACCTTTCATATCTCGAGGCATTGCAGATCAGGCCGTCTGGTCTAATAGGAGGAGGAGGAGGAGGAGGAGGAGGAGGAGGAGGAGGAAGTGGCGGTGGTGGTGGTAGGTAGGTAGGGAGAAGGTAAGTCTAGACGCGCGCTCTTGTTATTGTTGAGAAAGCAGAAGCGAAAAGAAAAATTTGCACGCCGGCCATTTGAGCATCCGACAGGTTTAATCGAGGTCCATGAGGTCCATAAAATAGCCAAGCTCCGGAAGCTCAGCGCGCGTCCACAAGTTCCCCGCCACTCAAGCGTTGGCGTCGTTCTCATCTACATCGTTCGACGCAACCTGCATTCATCACCATCTTCTTCCACTTTATTAGTGACTGTGGGCCAACTCTATCCATAATTATTGTCGTTGATAACGGAGTGCGCCGCTTCCGGCGAAATGTGCAGCCCAGGTAAAAATACGATAGTGGGTGGCTACCCAGCATATCACTCATGCCTTAAGGTATCTGACTTATAGGTACGATAATATCAATCCGGATGGAAAATCCCACCTACACTACTCTCCTAAGATACAATAGTTTTGTGTAGATTTCCGAACAGGGGTAAGAGAGACTACAGGGCACAGGGGAAAAAGTCAACAAAAGCAACTAGGATGCAGAAGCCGAGCAGAAACTGGTTCGACGACGATCCACTTAGGACCACATGGCAATGCAAGTGCTAGCTCTCTAGTATCGACGCCGCTGCGTGGTGGTGTCAATTCATATGCCAGTGGGTGACGGATAGTGCTCAGCAAGCTGCCATTCGTTATGCACAGGTCGTACGAGTTATGAAGCGGTGCTAGGACGAGACTTGCCTCCGTCGTGTAACAGTGCGAGGAATAGTTGATGCTATAAAGCCAGCGTCGAGGCATCGGCCTCTCCGACTAACCCATTCATCCTCTGGGTGTACCGGCCTTTGCTGCTGGAACACGACCACCTCATCATGTCCACCTTTATTCTTCCCGCCAGCGGCGGGCTCTCCAAAAAAGACAATGTCTGGACTCTCGCCGTAGCTCTCGGAATCTTATACTCGACATACTCGGTGCTGGCACGGTTCTACAGTGTCTACTTTGGCCCTCTGTCACACATTCCCGGCCCCAAACTGCGAGCTTTCACCAGGATTCCCGATGTCATTGCAATCATTCGAGGTACCAAGGACCGTGAGTTGGTCAAACTCCACGGCAAATATGGCGTCGCCGTCCGCATTCGCCCCCGAGAGGTGTCTTATGCTGCTACACCGGAGGTGTGGAAGGAACTCAATGGATTCAAGAGCGTAACGTATGCACACACACACATACCCTCCTCTCACACGCACACATATCTATCCGCACACATATCTATTCGCACACCCACTGTAGCCTGGGCGGCACCTCGTGCTTTCTTCCAACTACGGACTGACAATACTTTCTTCCTCCCAGCCTCAAAGATCCTTCCCACTACTTTGATCAAAACGTCAATCACACGCGCAGTGTATTTGACGCTCTCGACAGAACCGAGCACTCTCGGCAACGCAAAGTCTTGTCTCATTCTTTCGCCGATAAGACTCTTCGTGAAATTGAGCCGCTTCTCCAGGGATGGGCGCGCAAATTTGGAGAAAGACTGGTGAAGTCGGCTTCAGCGCCCGTGGATATGGCGACCCTGTATGTGCTTTCCTGTCTCTCTCTCTCTCTCTCTCTCTTTCTCTCTCTCTGAATTCTGCTAACGGCTTCAAGGTACCACTGCTTAACCTTTGGTATGTTCTTCTCAGTGTGTGTGATCGATGTGGTGCTCGTTCTGCTGCATATCCTTTTCTCCAATTTAAAATGTATATCTGACCGCGTATCATTACCCAGATGTCATGGCAGATATCTGCTTCGCCGAGGACCTCGGAATGTTGGCCTCGGGCAAACTCAACGAATGGGTCCACTTGATCTTTGCCAATGTTGCGACGGGGGCCGTCATCAATTGCATCAAAAACTTGCATCCCATCTTGGAGTATATCGTCACATACATCTACCAACATGGCCCGGTGAAAGCCAAGAGAATCGTCCACTGGAATTTTACCAAGGATCGAATGGATCGTCGGACGGAACTGGATAATCCCAGTCGACAGGATCTGTGGAGTGCAATCATCAAGAGCTCCGGTCGCCCTGGTGGCTTGACGTTGGACGAACAGCACTCCAACGCTTCGGTCTTTATGATTGCTGGTACCGAGACTGTGCGTAGTACTACTCTTTCTTCACTCATTTTTTGTCCAGGTCCAGACTATCGCCCCTCCCCTTTCCCCTCTCCCTCTCGGGAAAATAGGAGAAAAAGAAAAAGAAAAAGAAAAAGAAGAAATGAGAAGAAAAAATGGCAACTGACCAATGCATGAATGGTATAGACATCATCCGCGCTCGCTGGAACCACCTACCTCCTCCTCAAGAACCCCAAATATCTCAAAATTCTCACGCAAGAAATCCGCGAGAATTTCAACAGTCTCCACGACCTGCGACTCGATGCTCTTGCACGTCTCAAAAATTTGAATGCCATCCTGCAAGAATCCCTCCGCATCTACCCGCCTGCTCCCGGCCAGCTGCCCCGAATTACCCCCAAAGAAGGCTGTAACCTCCTCGATACCTTTGTCCCCGGCAACACGGTCGTCGCCATTCATCAATTGGCGGGATATCAATTGCCGCAGAATTTCAAGGACCCTATGGCGTTCCGACCGGAGAGATGGTTGGGTGATCCTGAGTTTAAGGATGATCGACTTGGTGCTGCGGAACCGTTTGGTACCGGGCCGAGAAACTGTGAGTACCTACCATCACTGCTCCCCAACCACCATTGTCATTGTTTTTTTTTCCCTTTGTTGGTTTGTGTGAAAGAAGAAGAAGAGGGAGTTGATTGCTGACATGTGATGTGTGATGATGATGGCAGGTATCGGAAAGAATCTGGCGTGGCATGAGATGAGATTGGTCCTCTCGTCGGTCTTGCTGCAGTTTGATTTGGAGCTGTGCCCGGAGTCGGATGGATGGTTTGACACACAGAAAATCTACCTGCTTTGGGGAAAGCCGCCGTTGATGTGCAAACTCACTCGCGTCAACCCTAGCGCATAGAAAGTTTGAAAAAAAAGAGAGGTCGTCGTCGTCGGCGGCGGCGGCGGATGGAGGAGTCATTGATTGATTGATTCATTGCTTGCTACTAGATTGCTTCTCTAGATCGATTGATTCATTGACGAGTGAAAAGATTTGTGTATTGGAACATGATGCTTCAGATTGGAAACCCTTTTTTGCTCTGCTGTCACTCTGCCTCACGCAAGAGGTAAGATAAGGTAGGTAAGGTAGGTCGGTGGTTTGACGATATATACCTACCTACTTATACATGCCTACCTTATTACCTCACCGCATCAATTTTGCTTTTTTGAGCCCACGCTGTCCTTCCTCGATCATCACCAATTCCATCCCAATCTCTTTCGTGGTCTTCACCAGTTGTGCTGTGCATCTCACGCCCTCGCCCCCGGAAGAAGTCGGAGGATGTGATGGAGATATAGGTATACTCACAAATGCCGAGGGAACTCCGACGATCGAAGCTGGCTTACAGTCATAGATCTAGCTACAAGCTAGGAGGTAGCACTGCGCAAAGAGTCCATTACTGCTTGGCTACGCGTGTGCAGGAAGTGCTTTTTTGTTTTCTTTTTTTTGCCCCCTCTCTTGGTGCTCCCTTTCATGAGATGGCAGACGCGTGTGCAGTGGGCGGAGGGCAAATACGAAGTAAAGCAAGGCTCCAGGCTTAGGCTAGGAGAGGACGTTGGAAAACCCCGATGTCTCGTTGGGGGATAGTCCGGCTATAGAGTCTCGAAACGGTATGGTATGCATACCTATGTCCGGGTCCGTGCATTATTTTTCACAAGAGGTATATTGACCCCTCTTGAACTAGGAGGTAGTTCTGCCTGTACTAGAACGAACTACTCTTCTTGCCCAGCACATCCCATAATACAACTTCCTTCTAGTGTGACAAGTGGGTGCACATGCAGGAGAGGCAATCATGGGCCGCAGGGTCGAGGCCATCTGCCATCACCCGACGCCCCTATAGAGTCCTCCTATTGAATTCTTTTCCCACCGGGGGGCGGGCCAAGGCCAAAGCAAACGTCGCTTGTTCAGCTGCGGGCGCTTTGCTGTCGAATCACGCGTCGCCGTCTGCTCTCTCACACCTGCACATCCACGTCACTTGTGCAAGTGCTCGCGCTTACAGGTCGACCGACTGGGAGCCCATTTCACTTGGATGTAGGTCGTCGTTCTAGCGTAGTCTCAGGTAACTAACTGTAGTACTTCCTTTTGCTTCATCTCACTGCCCTCCACTCCTCCACTCCGCTCCGCCCCGCCCCTTCATCCTCTCCTCACAGAATTGACGACGTCGCGTCGCGTCGCCGAGAGCAGCGGCACGAGCCCGGCGTGGCCAGCAGGATCGCAAGAGCAGAGGAAAGCAGGCAAGATACGATCGCGATGGACATGCCTTCCTCCAGCGCAGAACGACAGGAGCTGTTCCTGAAACCAGAGACGTCAGCACCACCACAAACCGAAACACCCAAGCCCCTCCGCATTCAGAAGCAGTCTTCACCACCACCCCAGCCCTCGACCTCGATCCCGTATCCCGTCGATCCTCAGCAGCAATGGGCACGGTATCGAGTGCCACCTAGCGCGTTCGGCGCTCCCACCTCCCCTCCACCCTCTGGACCTCTTCCGCTGCCGTACCCCGACGACCGTACCCGCCGACAGGCCACACCAGGCGCATCGCAGCCGCAAGAATTGGCAGACACAACGGCCAGGCGGCCACGCAAGGACAGCATGTCGTCACAAGGAAGTGGCAGTGCCGCAGCAGGAGGGAGAGCCAGGTTCGCGGCAAACGACCCGAACAAGCCTACTGTGGGGGGATATGGGGGTTCTCCGTCACCAGTGTCGACTTCCAGACTAGCTGAACGACGGGGAGCTCCTGCTAAAAACATCTTTCCTCCCGATTCCCCAGGTGGTCCAGAGCCCCCTCTGAAGAGCGACGAAGATGATGGGTTATTCGCAGTCAAGGTCACGCGTAAGCCCAGCGAGCCGACAAACGACTTTCAGCAATTCTATCCTCCTCCACTGGGTGCTGCGCCGCTTGCCAGCAGCAACAGCACACCAAGCAGTATACCAGCACAGAGCAAACTACACATCCCGGATCCTGCTGGGGTGAATCGATTAAGCAGCACGGCATCGACATCCACGACACGAGCTTCCCGAGGATCACCCCCGCCCCCGGAAACACCAATCGGTGGAGATGCAGTGCCATCGGATCTCAGCGGCATTGAGGCGAGATATGCAGCTTCTGGGATACCCGGCACAAGCACTTTGAACGAGATGCAGGCACAAAGTGCAGCAGCCGCAGCACGGCGAGCGCACTATGCACAACCGCAGCCCAGGCGAGGCGAGCTGAATGCGCCGCAATCGACGGGCCAATACAATGCTAGTGGCAGGTGGAGTCCAACAGAACAACCTGGTTCCGCGCCACATGGACCCCCGATCGCTTTTCAAGGGACGGAAGAAGTCTCCTCACAACAACGACCGCCTCAACAGAATTATCCAAGACCTAGTCAGCCGTCTGGTGCCTCACCTAGCAATGTCAACAACCTCGAGGGTGGAATGAACAACATGAGCATTCACGAGGAACCGCCACCAGCTTACTCGCCCGCTCCCGCTGGATCCGCCAACTCGCAGTACCCAAATGAAAAGGGCAGATATGCACAATCTGCAAGTCCCAGTGTCGCAGCATCGGATCGTGGACGGCGACCATCTGATCTCAGTAGACCGCATCCCGCTTTTGCTAACGATCCTCCGCAGCACTTGTCGACTCCATCCCCACAGCCTGGATCATCACAGCAAAATGGGGCGGCAGCAGCAGCAGCACATGGTATGGCACCAATCAACATCGCGCAGGCGAACCAGTCTGCATCACCACAGCCTGGTCCCGCAGGTCCTGCAAGTCCGCCGCCTCTTCCAGAGGGCTGGATCGCGCATCTCGATAACAATTCGGGGCACTACTACTATATTCACTTACCCACGCAATCGACACAATGGGAATTTCCCAAAGGACCCACACCGCTCAATCTACAGGAGCCCATGTCTCCCGTGGGAGGACTCGCAAGCCCCGTCGGCTCAGTATTCAAGCAGCCACTGGCATCTCCAGGGTTTCCCGTGCAGCAAATGGCAAACTACGACCGCAACAGCATGTTCACCATGAACCCGTTAGCAAGTCCGACCGCAACAGGCTTTACTGGCCCGCCGCCCAGCGCTGGAGTGGACATGTACAAGATTACGCCCTCGAACGCAGTGTACTTTGGTCCGTACCTGCGCTATACCAATATGGATCTCGAGCGAGGATTATGGCTTGGCAGTATCATGCTCATCACTGATGCTGGTAATCAGCCACCCACCATACATCTCCACCAGTCGCAAGACTTGAGTCCCAATCCCAGACAGTTGAAAGCACATCCAATACACTCACATCAGCGATGGATCTTTTACAGATATGATGTCGACCTGAAGATGGACGACCAGGGCGCCGCCAAGTGGACATATGCCATCACCTCACACCTGGGCTGCACGAGGTACGAGTTCCTGGTTGCTGGGAGGAACGACACGAGCTGGCGATTTGTGGCGCATTCTGGCAACGACTTTGCGATCAACGTCTCCGCGAATGAAAGGTCTCGACTAGGAGGTGCACCTCTGATGTGGAAGGATGTGCTCGTGAAGCATCAGGAATGCGGTGGATTTCATACTCAAGTGGGACTGGGAGGTCAGATTTACGCAGATCGCTTGTGGAAGGACATTCCGGCCTTGAAACAATGGACGCAAATCAGTGGGAAAGAAAATCGCAAGACTGCGCAGTGGACCGCGAAGATGGAAGAGGATGTCACGCATGCGTACTTCCACTACTACACTTCACATTTCGACCAGCCGGCTGTCAAGGAAGCTTTTGCGCAGATCCCACATGTATGCTGCTTGGACGACCATGACATTTTCGACGGATATGGCTCGTACCCCGAGTACATGCAAGAAAGCCATGTCTTCAAGAATCTGGGTCGCATCGGGATCGAGATGTTCCTATTATTTCAGCACCACACCACCCACGAAATCCTGCGTAACGTGTCCAATGATATTGATCTGTTTACCATCACTGGCAAGGGCTGGCACTTTGTGAAGTACCTGGGCCCTAGCGTGGTCATTGTGGGACCCGATACAAGGAGCGAGCGCAACGAGAAACAAGTCATGGCCGGCCCAACGTATCAAGGCATCTTTCCCAAGGTCGCCACCTTGCCACCGAGCGTACAGCACTGTATCTGGCTGATGCCGGTACCCATCATCTATCCGCGGCTGGAAGGCGTGGAACAAATGGCCAGCACGGTGCAGACGGGAAAGAAGGTGGTCACTGGCGGCTTCAATATGCTTGGTAAAGTCACGGGAGGCGTCGCCAGTATCGTCGGTGCAAAAGGCATGGTGAATCACGGTTTCGACGCCGCTAAGAAAGCCGTCGGAAAGTCGGGGCTCATGCAAGGCGTCCTCAGTCCCTTTGGCGAGATTAATACTCTCGATGAGTTGCGTGATTTGTGGACGCACGATTCAAAGGTATAATTGTGTTTCTATATTATTGTATCCTGAAGCATCACTAACAGGCCCACAGGACCTCGAGCGCACCTACATCATTCGCACTCTACAAGGCATCTCCCACAACAAATCCCTCCGCATGACCTTCCTCTCCGGTTCCGTCAACGTTTGCGGCGCAGGC
Source organism: Sphaerulina musiva SO2202 (assembly GCF_000320565.1). Lineage (NCBI taxonomy): Eukaryota > Fungi > Ascomycota > Dothideomycetes > Mycosphaerellales > Mycosphaerellaceae > Sphaerulina > Sphaerulina musiva. The sequence continues at coordinate 622,982 of NW_016017391.1, forward strand.
CTTGTACACGATCCCGCTCATCCCTCGGATCACAAGACGATGTACCAGCTCATCACATCATCTATCGTCAATGCACCAGCTCCCAGTCTCAGCATCAAACTACTCCACAATAACAAACAAATATACATCCCGGCAAACGGCCACAGAAGTGTCGTGGGACAACAAAGCGACACGAAAGAAGACATGATGGAAATCTTCGCGGCAGACGTCGATGGACGGCCGCGCGAGATGAGGAGACTGATGGGGCGGAGAAACTACTTGGCTTGTGTTGCTTATGATCCTGAACTGGTGCAAACGGCTTTCAGTTCCGGCGGACAGACTCCCGGCTCGGAGCATCGAGGCGGTGCGGGGAGGTTATCTTTGGCTGCTGATTTTATGGTGCAGAATGAGGGGGCATTTGGACAGCCGATGAAGTATGGACCAGTGATTGTCCCGAGCTTGGAATACGGACGATAGTCGTCCATCTTTGGCTCGACTTCTTCTTCTTCTTCTTGTTGTTCTTCTTCTTTTGGTGTCACGTTGTATTCTGCAGAGACGCATTTGAGCGTGCGTGGAGCGTTCCGGCGAAGCATGTCGATTGAGAGAGAGATAATGAGGCCTTGGAATGAGATGCGTGCGAAACAACAGTTGTTCCCGTCACTCCATCTTCGAAGCTTTTACGGTATATTCATTTCACCTTCAGAATTGATTTCATGGAGGTATGACCCAAGCCTCCAAGGGACACTAGGCAATAGAATGAAAGCTAATCTTCATCGAGTTAGAGCCTCGGCTGAGCGCATCCATGTAAAGGTCATGGCTTCCAGCATGATGCATGACGCCGGACGGGAAAAGATGCAGGTCCTCGAACGTGGGGTCGGCGAAGGAGGCCAGGCGATTCGGCGAAGGCAAGCGGGGCGGGAAGCTTCCATAGGAACTGAAGTTTTGTAGACTTAGGTGGCCTCTTTCTAGAATTACATCGAATCCTGGTCTTGTATACCTTTTACCCACCAACACTTGACGTCTCTGAGTCGTACGTTCGTTCTCATCCTCAGTCGCCTATCCTAGGAAGTGAAATCAAACCACTGCCCGAACGGCAAACCTGTGAACATCACCGCCGTCGCCGCTCTTTTCCCGACAACGCTCCCCTTCGGACATGATAGCGAGCTCAAATTTGTAGCTTCTTTGCCCGAGAGGATCGAGAGGGAGAGATTGAAGGGGGAAAGAGAGGGATATTGAGAGGTCGAGAGGTCGAGAGAGAGATCGCCATGGATAACGCATTCGTGCGCTCGCCGCAAGAGGTGCTGAAGCATTTCAACGTTACCGAACAAACGGGCTATGCACAAAGCGCTATCGAAGGCGTGAGGCAGAAGTACGGCAAGAATGGTGCGTTCAATGAAAGAATGAGACTCTTATAGAGGAAGATTTGCAGGAGCTAGGACATGCATGACTAACACGCTGTACACAGCCATCCCAGAAGACCCTCCCACGCCGTTGTGGGAGTTAATCCTCGAGCAGTTCAAGGACCAACTGGTCATCATCCTGCTCGGGTCGGCTGCTGTATCCTTCGTTCTCGCCTTGTTTGAGGAGGGAGAAGGCTGGACCGCATTCGTCGACCCCGCCGTCATCCTCACAATCCTGATCTTGAACGCAGTCGTCGGTGTGAGCCAAGAGAGCTCGGCTGAAAAGGCAATCGCTGCGTTACAAGAATACAGCGCCAACTCAGCCAAGGTCATTCGTGATGGCAAGATTCAAACCATCAAGGCAGAAGAGCTGGTACCGGGAGACGTCGTAGATGTGGCTGTGGGAAACCAGATCCCCGCCGACTGCAGGCTGCTCAGTATCAACAGCAATGCCTTCCGCGTGGACCAGAGTATCTTGACCGGAGAGAGCGAGAGCGTGGGCAAAGTCACCGAAGCCATCAGTGATGCGCAGGCGGTCAAGCAGGATCAGATCAACATGTTATTCTCCGGAACGACGGTGGTGACGGGACATGCGCATGCCATTGTGGTCCTGACTGGAACGAATACTGCCATTGGTGACATTCATGAGAGCATCGCCTCCCAAATCTCACAGCCTACCCCTCTAAAAGAGAAGCTCAATGAATTTGGCGATACTCTGGCAAAGGTGATCTCCGGCATCTGTATCTTGGTCTGGCTGATCAACATTCGACATTTCAACGATCCTTCCTTGGGCGGATCTTGGACTAAGGGAGCCATCTACTATCTCAAGATTGCCGTGTCGCTCGGTGTTGCCGCAATCCCTGAAGGTCTGGCTGTAGTCATTACTACTTGTCTCGCTCTGGGTACCAGGACCATGGCTCGGAAGAATGCGATTGTGCGCAGCTTGCCTTCAGTAGAAACTCTCGGCAGCTGCAGTGTGATTTGCTCGGACAAAACTGGCACGCTCACCACAAACATGATGAGCGTGAACAGGATTGTCTATATCAATGAGTCACAGTCTGGATTGGAGGAACTCGAGGTGGAAGGCACAAGCTTTGCACCAGACGGTGTTGTCAAGCGTGGCGAAAAGACCATTGATGCACCAGCTGCGACATCCAAGACCATTGCACAGCTGACTGAGGTCGCGGCGATTTGTAACGATGCGGAGCTGGCATATGACAGCAAGACAGGCAACTTCATGAACGTCGGTGAGCCTACCGAGGGAGCTCTGAGAACCCTTACAGAAAAGATAGGAACTCCCGACCAGGCACACAACTCTCAAAAGAGAAGTCTGCAGCCGGAGCAGAGGACCGACCACGCGAGCAAGTACTACGCCAGCCAAGCACAAAAGCTGCGGACATATGAATTCTCTCGCGATCGCAAGAGCATGTCTGTACTCGTGGGTGCCGGTAAGACGCAGCGACTGCTCGTCAAGGGAGCGCCAGAGTCTATCATCGAGCGCTGCACACACACTCTTGTGGGCGCTGATGGCAAGCAAGTGCCGCTCAGCTCCAAGCACGCGTCGTTGTTGCAAAAGGAGATTTTGGATCTCGCCAACAAAGGTTTGCGTGTCATTGGGTTCGCCAGCGTCAATAATATCACGAATCCTCTCACCAAGACTGCAAAGACTCCCAAGGAATACGCACAGCTCGAACAAGGCATGACCTTCCTAGGTCTCGTCGGTATGCTTGATCCACCTCGCCCTGAGGTGGCTGAGAGCATCGCCAAGTGTCGCTCAGCGGGGATCCGTGTCGTTGTCATCACTGGCGACAACCAGAATACCGCGGAGACCATTTGCAGACAGATTGGCGTGTTCGGCGCGCACGAGAACCTTATCGGCAAGAGCTTTACTGGACGTCAATTTGACGAGCTGAGCGAATCGGACAAGTTGAAAGCTGCGCGGAACGCGTCGCTCTTCTCCCGTGTCGAGCCTGGACACAAGTCGAAACTGGTCGACCTCCTTCAGTCCGACAATCAGGTGGTCGCCATGACGGGTGATGGAGTGAATGATGCACCTGCCTTGAAAAAGAGTGACATTGGTGTCGCCATGGGATCTGGCACCGATGTTGCCAAGCTCGCCGCCGACATGGTCCTGGCCGACGACAACTTCGCGACGATAGAGACGGCCGTGGAAGAAGGTCGCAGCATTTACAACAACACCCAACAGTTCATTCGATACCTCATCTCATCGAACATTGGTGAAGTGGTTTCCATCTTCTTGACAGCAGCACTCGGCATGCCGGAAGCACTCATTCCCGTTCAACTTCTGTGGGTGAACCTGGTGACAGATGGTCTTCCTGCGACAGCACTCAGCTTCAACCCGAAGGATCACGATGTGATGAAGCGACCACCACGCAAGAGAGATGAGCCACTGGTTTCTGGCTGGCTGTTCTTCCGCTACATGGTGATAGGAACTTATGTGGGCATCGCCACCGTGGGAGGTTACGCTTGGTGGTTTATGTTCTATGAAGGAGGCCCTCAAATCTCCTTTTACCAACTGGTGAGTATATCATCTTCATTGTCTTTCGGCTTTTTGAGCTTCTACTAACGCTTGCAATCACAGAGCCACTTCCACCGCTGCTCCACTGCCTTCCCTGAAATCGGCTGCACCATGTTCGCCGACTCCTCTGCCAAGACCGCCTCGACCATCTCCCTCTCGATTCTCGTCGTGATCGAAATGCTCAATGCCATGAACGCCCTCTCCTCATCCGAGTCGCTCATCACTCTCCCGGTGTGGAAGAACATGATCCTCATCTACGCCATCACGCTGTCCATGCTCTTGCACTTTGCACTCCTGTACACACCAATTTTGCAAGGCATCTTTGGAATTGTACCACTGGGTTGGGAGGAGTGGAAGATTGTTCTGGCATGGAGCGCACCGATTGTCGTCATTGATGAGGTGCTCAAGGGCCTAGAGAGAGCATTCTTCATGGAGACAGCCGATGCGCCGAACCGGTCGAACAAGAAGTTGGACTAGTTGGATTCGTCGCGGTTTTGGTTATTACAATTCCACTTGACTTGAACAATGTGGCTGATGGATATATTTGGTATTCACCACCCTACAGAGATATAGAGTAGAGTCTTAGAATTGGAAAGGAGAATAGAAAAACAAGTTCTTGCCTAGGTATGCATATTTCACGTATTTTGCGAAGTGTAGGAAGAAAGGACCTTTGTACAGCATTGTGTTACTTGTGATGGAACGTGTTTGGTGATTGAAAAAGTTGCTTTTTTGTCGTCTGTCGAATTATCCCGAGCTGCTCTCGTACTGTTGTTATTGTAACCAGAACCAAAACCCCCTCCCCCCATTCTGAAAAGCTACATCCCTTCGAAAACGGTAGGTAGTATGTAGAGATCCTCCAACGCCATAATATCGCAGGGGTATCTCTTTTTTTCTCTCTCTTGCAAAAGAAAAGAAAAAAGAGAATTTCTTTTAAAAAAGAAAAAAAAAAGGAAATCTACTCAACAGCACTTTCCTGTGCCACCTTGTTATTATAATCCTTTTTCAAACCCAATAATTCCCTTCCCTTGTTCACAATTCCTCCAAAACTGCCACTTCTGTTCCCACTCTTATTAGAGGTAGTATTAAGATTATCCCCCTCACCCGCCACCCCCGATTGCGTTCTCACCAAAGTCGTCATATTTCCCTGTCCTCCTCGTCCCCAATGATACGTGCCTTCCAGTTCTTTCCCATGCGCTTTGGGAGCTTCGACGTCTTGACGTAGACGCGCTTCTTCGGGCGCCGTGGAGTTGGCGTTGGCCATGTTTCCTGCTCCGCCCCGGCCGGTCGTGAAGGTCGAGGATTTGATTGTGGGGGTTTGGAGATCGCTGGATTGGAGTTGGGCGGTTGGGCGCGAGTTGATGTTGCCGGCGCCGCCGCGGCCGTAGGTTTTTGCTGAGGAGGAGGAGATTTCGGGGGCGGCCATTTTTCTTTTTTCTTTTTCTTGTTTTTGTTGTTGTTGTTGTTCTTTTTTCTTTCTTCTGGGGTTGTTGCTGGAGCTTTTGGAAATAAGAGGTAGTAGGGTTCAGATGCTGTTGCGAGGTTTCTTTCTTTTTTCTTTTCTCGGAAATGAGAGTTTTCTGCTGTTTGTGAGACGATGCAATTGTGAAGCTGAGTTGGAAGGTAGGCAGAAAATGTGAGAAAATCAAAGTGAGAAAAAGGAAGTGAGAAGGAACAGAGCAGATGCCTAGGCAAATTTCTTTGACGCCTCGTGATCCAAGCACGAATAAATTTGGGCTACTCCAGCAGGCGGGGTGTCAAGCCCAGTACGTAATGCCAATGGTGCCAATGCAGATCGATAGACATTGTCGCTGTCGTGGACAGGAGGACAGCATTGTCGTTGGTGTGTTTGGTGATATATAAAATGTGGTCGAGATGGCACAAGTCGAACTCAATCACATGTCAGCTCGATCAGAGGCAAGAAGTGAAGTGAAGTGAAAAGAGATAAGAGATAGGAGGTACCTCCTACCTGCTAGGGAGAGAGGCCAGTGGTTTCAGAGATAAGGAAGAAGTTCGGGTCATCTCATCCTCCGTTCCCGCCAACCGCTGGCGCTTGCTCTCATGCAGCCAGCCCAGCTTCGTCAGTCTGTTTGTACCTCCCACTCATCCGCTGAATGTGAGCCACACTTCCCAATATGCCTCGTCGTCCTCCACCACTCGCCTTTCGCGCACTCTCGCAACCATCGACAGCGACCCCCGTCCGCTCCACGATACCACCCATCATCCCGCCCACAGCATGCCTCCGCCTCGGCCTCACCCAGCACCGCGCACCACACACGAGCAGCCCCGCCCGACCTGAACGATTAGCAGCGACCGCCGCCTTTGCGCGCAATGCCTGGGCTGAGAGACGGACATCGCCTGCTTCCATCATCCACCATGCTGCCCGACGTGCCTTTTCCGCAACTTCTCCCACCGCGAGAGACCACCACTTCGATACCCTCAAAGTCGTCCAGCGCCTCCAACAGGAAGGCTTCACCGAAGAGCAAGCCCGCGCCATGATGCTCGTTCTCTCCGACGTCATCGAAGAAAGCATCCAGAATCTGACACGGACAATGGTCCTCCGAGAAGATCAGGAGAAAGCCACGTACACCCAGAAAGTCGACTTTGCTAAACTACGCTCCGAACTTCTGTCAGCGGACAGTTCCGAGTCGGCTCTGACGCGAGCCAGTCACGAGAGACTGTCCAACGAAGTCACCAAGTTGAATAACAGATTGAGGGACGAAGTCCAGAGAACGCAATCTTCCGTGAGGCTGGATCTGAATCTGGAAAAGGGGAGGATTCGAGAAGAGGCGAATAGTCAGGATCTGAAGATCAAGGAGACGGAGACCAGGATTGAGCAGGAGAGTGCTGCGTTGAGGGAAAGGCTGGAAGCGGTGAAATTCTCCACGCTGCAGTGGTTGATGGGTGTGTGCACTGGTACGGCGGCCATCATTCTGGGTGTGTGGCGGCTGTTGATGTAGGGAATTGCGCATACAAGTAAGTTCAGAGTGATTCAACTCGGGAATATGAGTTACCAGTGTAGCTTGTATTGCCAGAATCTGCTGCTTGCTTGACACCTGCTTCAAGCTACACCTTGCACTGTTCCGGGTCCTCCGGGACATGAGGCGTGCTCCGGCCACTCGTGTACGATACATGCATAGCAATCACTGCATTGCTCCTGCATTACCTCTCTGGAAAGTGTGGCCTCCGGGGGCTTTTATATTTGTTCGGGATCGACGAAGTCGCGAACAGCCAACTTCACTGCGTAGACCTCACATCAACCACGACGCATCATGGACTGCAAGTGCCACTTTCAAGTTGGGAGGTGCAAATTCAGATTCTGCACCACGACTTTGCAAGGCAACAAAGCTGGTGTGATGTTGTGCGATGACGTTGACTTATAACGTCTAGATGCTCACAATCTGTCGTTTTCCGACCAAGACCGGTACCACGAGCTGGCCACTATACATATGTGACCCCTCAGCAAATCCGACATGACTAAAGTAGCGACTTGCGCGCCTGGATTGGACAACGTGTCCGCCGGCGGCCTTCGGCCTCGCAGTAGTAGTTGTAGTGTTTTGGGCATGTCGTATGCGGGAAGACTTCAGAAATGGAATCATCGGTCCTACTTAGCCTCATGAATGAGTGATCGCTCCCTAGAGCATCGCGCAAAGGGGCAACAGGATTCCCCTTGAATCCAAAAGAGACATGTTCAAGTGCAAACCAACAATAGCAACTTCCTTGTCATACGGCTCGTGGCGGACCAGATATAGCAGCTGCATACAGCTTCGAGTATGTCCGTAACATACCAGGCGACTATTGGATCATATGCAATCAAAGATGCATTTACAATTCAGCTTGGGTTTACATACCCCGGCGCGGCGGTAGAGGACTACATCCTAATACAGCGTGACTGACGACTGCGGCGATACTTCCTGGTCGAAGCCGAGCCTAGTCACATATACAAGGTCACTGCCTCTCGTTCATAGGTTGCCACAACCACGATCACAGTTGTGATTGATGCCCATTTGCTCTCTTGTTTATCGATCCTCACGAGCTTCAGTGTCAGCCACATGCCGGCAGGAAGGACCAGTCTGGTTTGAAGGACCAGGCAGAGCGGCAGAAGACTACGATCTTTACTAAAATGTGCCGTTCACATCCTTCACTTGGTCCGAGCCAAGGCTGATTGTCAGGGCAGATGCCCGTGCAATGACGCCTCAAGGGACACTTAGCTACCCACGTGGCCCAAGAACTGTTGGTCATCCATGTGCAGCACGCTGTGAAGACTCTGCATGTGCCAAATTCTGTGCTTGAGCGCGGCCAATACAGTCTTGCATGGCTTGTCTGGTAGAGCTAAGTGTGGCCGAGGACATAAGCAAAGACCAAGAGCAGAAGAACGTCCGACGGCGGCTACGACGAGCTGGAATATGCCAAGAGGCCAAGACTGCGAGCGCTGGAGGCAGCGGCAGGGCTATGGGCAGACCCCATTTCTGTATAGTTGCAGACCTCATTCTGAGTCATCGGATTATTACCGTGGCCTTGGGCCTTACGATATGTACTCGCTCAATAAGGTAGGCTTCCGCTTACCTTGGTCCTTCTTAACTTTCATATTGCACCCCGAAGGATACCCCTATCGATCCTTAGGCCCCCTTGGGGCTTTGGTGGGGGGGCAATCTAATCGGTATCCCCGAGGTATTCGGTGTCCCCGAGGTATTAAGCATTTATTAGGAAGAGAACTCCTAGGAGGTAGGTAAGGAAGACGGCGAAGGACACGCGATGTTTTTAGGGGGTAGGGTTACAGCGGAACTGCGGAAGGCCCAAGGTCACGGTAATGGGGTCTGCAAGTAGACAGAAATGGGGTCTGCCCATAGCCCCGCCGTGGAGGCATAGATTCTGGGGCCCTGGGGGAAGTGAAGTCAGTTTATCGTGACCTGCGAAACGAACACGTTCTGCACGTTGAAATATGATTCGCTGAAAAGGCTCGACGCCACCGGCAGACTTTGGTAGCCTGCCTAGCCCCGAAAATTCGCCCAGGCCTTGGCACGAACCCTAAGCACTTTGTTCAACGGTAACGAACGGGCTAGCAATAAAGGAATCTCGCACACGATCTCGCACACGATCTTGCAAGTGTCGCTCTAGCAGCGGTGGTGCGCAACCGGCAGTCTTGTCGGTCAAGATTAAGACATAGTAGCACTCAGCATAAGAGGTGTCAAGCAACGGTCTAAGAGGGAAAAGACGCGAAAAAGAGTGATTGAAGCGTTCGTTCACCATCGATATGTGTATAGCAGCACAAAGGCGAACAACGCCGAGGATCCTACACAGCCGCAGATGGGGATAAGGTTCACCGTTTATCGTTGGGAGTGTGTGAGGGTTGTGGGCTGGATCATGCAGTCGTCGGCGCTATAACATGCCTAGAACAATTACCGTGAGCTCTTACACAATGCTCGCTAGATCTCACCCAGTGGGACTGGCGTCGCCAGAGGAAGGATGGTCTGTGGGTGGCATTCACTCACTATATATGACCTTGGGTAAAGCCCTTCGCTGCGGTTCGACTTCTCAGCAGCATCCACAAGCACAACTTGCACCGACACTTCACACAGTCTCCGGTAGACATTACTTCATACCGATACAATGGCTGTTCTGAGCGAATACACCTATATTTTCGTCATCGGCACCTTCTTCGCCCTGCTCGATGCCTACAATAACGGTGCCAACGATGTCGCCAGTGAGTACCCACTCAACTCAGAAGCTTTCTCATACTCGAAGGTTCTTTACTGACATACTCCTCCTCAGACGCATGGGCTACATCCGTCTCCTCGAGATCCATCTCCTACCGATGGGCAATGGTTCTGGCCACAATCTTTGAGATCACCGGCGCCGTTACTGTAGGAGCTCGTACCGCCGATACCATCAAGAACGGCATCATTCCACCTTCCTCTTTCCGAGGCGACGCCAGTGTCCAAATGCTTGCCTTCACATGCGCGCTCGCAGGTGCTTCCATCTGGGTGATGTGGTGCACACGACACTCTGCCCACGTCTCCTCCACGTACTCGCTCATCTCATCCGTTGCTGGCGTGGGTGTTGCCACTGCCGGTGCAGCCAATGTGCAATGGGGATGGAACGACGGTCGCGGACTCGGGGCCATCTTCGCGGGCTTGGGCATGGCTCCCGCCATCGCCGCGGGATTCGGTGCGGTCATCTTCATGTTGATCAAGGTCGTGGTCCACATGCGCAAAAACCCGATCCCATGGTCGGTCTACACTGCTCCATTCTTCTTCCTGATTGCGGGAACGGTCTGCACGCTCTCGATCGTGTACAAGGGCTCGCCAAACCTCAAGCTCAATGCGAAACCACCGCACTTCATTGCCGGCGTCACCGTGGGAGCTGGTGGTGGTCTGGCCGTTTTGTCTGCCATCTTCTTCGTTCCCTTCTTGTACATGCGTGTCATCCGCCGCGACGCCTCTGTCAAGTGGTACCACGTCATCCAAGGTCCTCTTCTTCTCAAGCGCACTCCAGTCGAGGGTGCCGCACTCGCTCTGGTGCCCAACTACGCTGTGGACCAGCACGACGATGAGGTAGACGACCACCAGTCCAGCGAGAGCACCGTCGTCGATCAATTTGCCGTCCCCTATGAGAAGGGAACCACCTCCCCCCAAGTCCAGTCCCTCTCCGAGGCCGAATCCCAAAAAGCCGCCATCGACTACAAGCAGGCACAGATTGACGCTCGCGAGAAGTTGCACAAGAAAATCCGAGCGAAAACAGGTCCTCTCGGCTGGGCGATGCGTTACCTCCACGAGAACAAGCAAGGACCGGGCGAAATCTACGAAACGAAAAACATGATCATCGCTCTCAAGCGCATTCCCGCCATGCTCGTCGTCGGATGTCTCTACGGTGCCAGCTACGACATTCATGCCGCCCAGAGTGGTATCGCTGGTACTCCCGAAGGAATCCGCATGGCTCGTGTCTACGCGCACGCTCCCCGCTACCCCAACGAAGTCGAACACGCGTACTCGTTTGTGCAAGTTTTGACTGCGTGCACCGCCTCATTCGCTCACGGCGCCAACGATGTTGGAAATGCTGTTGCTCCCTGGGCAGTCATTTACTCTGCTTGGTCAACGGGAGATGCAGCAGCTTCTAAGCTTAGGTGATTTTGTTGCCCATGACTTTCATGATGTTGCTGTGGAAGAATGGAGGTTAGTAAATGGGGGTTTGGGAAGAAATGGGGGGGGGGGGGGAAAGGACTTACTATCCATATGTGACGAAACCGAAAACGATGGTGAGAGCCAAAACGGCGATTTGCCAAAGTGGAACAGGACCACTCTCCGTCTCGTGGCTGTTCCATGGAAATGGGCGCCGCCATCACCGTGCTCGTCTTTTCGCAGTTCAAACTCCCCGTCTCAACTTCCATGTGCATCACCGGTGCCACCGTCGGTGTCGGGCTCTGCAATGGAACTTATAAGGCGGTCAATTGGCAACGAGTCGGCTTGCTTGTCATTTCGTGGATTGCGACGATTCCGATTGCTGGGTTGATTGGTGGAGTTTTGATGGGGGTCTTGTTGAATACTCCTCATTTTGGAAATTAAGAGAGGGATGATGATGATGGTGGTGAGGATGAGGGATTGTTGGGGGGAGGGGGGTTGAGGGATGGGGAGGATGTATGATGCCCGATTTGTGATGTGTGATGTGTGATACCCTGGCGGTGACGACTTTGTTATTGTGTGCTTGTTGAAAAGATGGTCAGCATTCGCTAGAGAGTAAAAAGAATCTTTCGGCTAGATTGGATTCGGGTATATATACTGTGTACTGTGAACCAAAATCTGTTGTTGTTGTCATCCAAAAAGACACTGTCGTTCAATTTCACGCCACCATCATGGTGGCGCACTCTTCTCGCTCGTCTCGTGATTCAACATGGTCCACACTTTATCCAGCAAATCATTCACAGTAAATGGTTTGGGAAGCACGAAATCCACTCCCGCTTGTTCGGCATGTTCACGCTGCTCCAGACGGACGTTGGCAGTCGTTAAGATGACGGGAATATGTCTCGTCAGCTGTCCTGTGGCTTCCAGTTCGCGAATTTTTCTGCAGCAGTCGAGTCCGTTCATTACTGGCATTTCCCAGTCGAGGATAATGGCTTCGACTTGGATTCTATCATTTGTAGCGAGTGAAGAGTCTCGCCAGCAATTCGATCGCTGGAGCAGATCTAGGCACTCTTGTCCATGATTTGCGATGGTGACTGTGCACTTGGCGGATCGGAGTTGCTTAGCGAGGACGCGTTGGTTGATCAAGTTCTGTCCGTCGAATCAGCGGCTGCAAAATGAGTTGTGGTAATTTATGTTACTCACGTCTTCGACTAAGAACAGATCAAACCCTCGCATTTGCTGTCTCATGTCACTCGCTCGTTTTGCCAGCAATACATCAGCCGTGCTAGTCACCTCATCTGACCGCGAGTATCCTTGATCTCGACTCAGACCTAGCCGACCAGATGTGGCAGGCCCATTAGATACGGCTGATGCTATGCCCTCCACGAGACGTGATTCAATGTAGAAGCCAAACGAGGTTCCCACGCCTAACCGTGAACCCACACAGATCCGGCCTCCTTGCTTTCCAGCGAGCTGCCGACACACGTATAGGCCAATTCCGCTACCGCCGTACTGTATGTGTGTGCGAGCCGTTGCTTGGCTAAAGCGCTTGAACAGTCTCGACATCTCCTCGTCTGTCATGCCTGGTCCAGAATCCGTGACGACAAAGTACAGATACAATCGTTCTTCGTCGTTGTGCAAGTCGGGCAGGGCGTCGTTGGAGGGGTCTTCACCTTCATCCTCGATCGAGTTCATCGGAAAAGCTGTATCGAAGATCGGCGGGTGTGCAAGACTGGCGCCATATGTTACGGTGATCTTGCGGACATGCTGATTGACCACAAACTTTGTGGCGTTGCTCAGTAAGTTGATGAGTATTTGTGCCAGTCTTGAAGTGTCTACGAGCATAGGCTGCTGGGTGAGGTGCTCGTTTGATGAGTCTCCGATGATACTGATAGATATGTCATTCACGAGACATTCTGCAGAGAACATTCGAACCACATCGGCGATGACCTTTGATGGCTTTGCCGGGATAGGGGTGATAGAGAGCATCTCGGACTCTAGCCGCGATAGTATGAGTACCTAATATAGCCCCGTCAGCGCAGCTCGGTCGCTATAGGTGAATTCACTTGCATCGTCAATGACCTGCCCATATGAGTCAGCGCAGCTCGCACACGAAAGCTTAAACACCTCACTCGTTTTTGATGTGCTGCGCAAGCTAGAATGGTAGCTGCCGCTTCTACATTGTCCTCGATAATGGACCGGTAGTCGTCTACAGACCTTGCACAGTCATCCTTGAGGCATCCAGCTATGCCGTCGGCTAGCTGAGTCATCGCTGTGAGCGGGTTCCGCATTTCGTGGGACTGGTAAGAATCAATCAGTGTATTCTTTGACCCACTAATCTGTAAAGGCTTGCCGTTGTGTCTATAAACTCCTATACGTGTGTAAGCAGATGGTATTGCCTCGAGCACAAGTCAGCATACCTCTTGTTGACGCTTAGCCTGCATAGCTTGTGCGGCAGAGCGAGTCTGAACGAGCTCAGACCACTTCTGGTGGGATATGTCACTAAGAAAGCCCATGGTCAGTATGACTCGGCCATCCTCATCGTGAAGTGGGAGTCCCAGCGTAAGCATCCACGCCGATGCTTCCTCGTCTGTGCCAGGCGGCCGCCATTTGCGACTCAAACGTAATTCGTGCACCTCACGCTCCACACCCTCATATTGTAAGGATTTGAGGGACGCGGCCACCTTGACCCTTTCCTCTGGAGGAAAGGCATTGTAAAATTCTGACATTTGAGGTTTCGTGCGATCGTGGCCAGTGATGTCGTAGAATTGATCCTGCGTTCTTGATCAGCCCAAGGGATGAGGCTATCTCTGGCATTGCGGCGAAGAAAGAGACTTACGTTCGCCCATTCAATAGTTTGATCCATAGAGATCTGTACAAGGCCAATGGGTGCGTGCTTCGCCATCAATTTCAGTCTTCTCTCCGAATCCGTGGCCCTCAACTCCAGAGCTCGCTCGCGGAGCTGGGCTTGCTCTGTAGAAACAGATGACATCCACGTTGCCTCCATGGTGCGGGTCAGATCGGCGACGCTTTCACGCTGGTCAACGTCGTAAGGTCTGCGAGGATTCAGGCCCTGTACATAGAAGCCAAGCGAATCTCCTGCACTGCTTCTCAATTCCTGTATACTGATGTTACGAGCAGGCTCGTTGAATCCGCACCACTCGACTCCATTCAACAGAGCTGCGACATCAGATAGGGATCCATCAGATTCACGGAGCACGACAGGTGTTCCCAATGCCTTCGCCTGCCTGAAATACGGTACCAGGCCGGCATTGCTCGTCCTGAGCTGGGCTGTTTCGGGGGCCAACTGATGGCCGGATGGAACTCCAATACTCCCACAAAGGTGCAGGTCATGGTCGGTCAGGCAATCGGCGTCATCATAGGTATACAGCAATGCCATACAGACATCGTTCGGGTTACCACGAAGTGCTTCCATTATCTTGGCTAAAGTCTCACTCACAGAATGCAGTGTCAGTGCTGCAATCTGATCCATGACTAATCGTTGGCGCTCGTGTAGTATATGCTGAGTAGATTCAACGCACGTGTTGTAAGTGCCCTGGATCTCCCCATTGGGACCAGGAATGGGTATGAATTGATTGATCCAAAAGGTCTCTTCCAAGAAGCCGTTTCGGGACACGAACAAGCTCGAATGAGGAAGTTGCATACTGTGCCTAGTATTGACACTCGCCTCGAAGACTGGGCGAACGGCATCAGCTATCTCGGGGAATCCTTCGTAGAAGGACATGCCCATGAAAGCGGGATGCATTGCGCCTAAAAGGAGGCTGAACTCCTGGTTGTATATGGCAATGCGGTCCTCGACTCCCCAGTACACACAGGCAGGTCTACTGTCGGCGAACAACATGCTCACATAGCAGCGAAGAGCCGGGTCCCAGTCAGAAATTGGCCCCAGACTGGTCTTGGCATAATCGGTATTTCGAAAGAGGTTACAGTGGTCAGTGTGAGGGAGCGAGTCAGTCCAAGAGCCGCCAGTGAGAAAGGGGTATTGGTGCTGGAACTGGTCCTGGAACTGGTCCTGGAACCGGTACTGGTACTCATGATGATGATGACGATGATGTTGATGACGATGGCGATACTGCTCTGACTCTTGCTCCGCTTCCTGCTCCGAGGGCTCTTCGGTGTCATGCTGCAATTTCATGATCATCGTGAGTACGCATTGTTGTGAGGAGTAAACAGGAGGAGTAAACAGCGGTCCGTAGCAGAGGGGGACAACACGAAATCGGCTCGAAGGAAGGGTAGAAGGGGCCTCAGGTATACCTCAGGCATGGATCTGATTGACACGCCAAGACTCGGAACGGGAGTGTCCGCTTTCGCGTCCTGGAACGCGTGAGAACGCGTCTTCCACAACCAGTAACCACAACCACAACCACAACCACATGCCCACCTCACTTCCGTCACCTCATCACCAACCATCATGTCCGCCACCAACCTGCAGATCCAAGGCCGTCAGGCTTACAAGCGTGGCGACTTCGACAAAGCCCTTGAATGCTTCAATCGTGCTCTGGACCGGCAGCAGACTGTGCAACTGTACGATCAACGCGCTGCAACCTATGAGAAGCTAGCCGACTTCAAGAAAGCCCTGCAGGATGCCAAAGCTGCCATCAGGTCTGGTGATGTTGATCCGACGGGCTATCTGCGAGCAGGCAAGATTCTCCTCAAGATGGAAAAGTCAAAGGCTGCACTGGATGTCTACGCATATGGCCTGAGGCACGTCAAGCATGTAGGCCAGGGATTCGAGCAGCTCCAAAAGTGCCACGACGACCTGCTGGCGGAACTGGCGCCTACAAACAGTGTAGATCCTCTGACTGTGCTCCCAATCGAGCTGGCAACCTCTATTCTCGAGTACTGCACTTTCAAACAGCGTGTTGCCATGTGCAGAGTGAGTAGAGGCTGGCAACGCTTCATACGGTCATCGCCGAACCTGTGGAAACATCTGGATCTCGGTGCCGCGCGATCAAAAGTCAAGGCCAGCTTCGTCAGCGTGGCCATAAACACTGCCAAAGACAAATTGACAGCTGCAACGCTAAGCAAGTTATTCGATTTTGACAAGGTGCTTACTGCGCTTTTACGGCACTGCCCACTGGAGTCTTTGACATTGGCACAGACTGGCTTGCAAGGGCACAATCTGGTGTCAGCGCTACAAAAAACGAAGGAGAAGCTGAGGCTGAAGGAGTTGAAAATCCTGGAAGGCACTGAAGTGAGCCAGACCACACTACGAGAAGCTGCCACTGCTTGTCAGGGTACTCTCGAAGTCTTGCACTGCTGGTGGCTGAAGAGCATATCTTTCGGCACCAAGTGGAATGACTTAGCCTTCCCTAAGCTGAGAGTACTCAATCTTACAGCAGACCGTTTTGGCGGCATTTCCTTGTATTTAAAGCAGCTCCTGGCCCGCTCGCCAGAGTTAACCTCTCTCGTGCTAATCAACACAGACTTTGCACCACGCGACACTGAACTCGTCCGTGGGTTGGATTTTCGAGACACGAGATTGGAGCATGTAAGCCTGAAACTACGGCTATCACGTGCAGGAGAACTAAGGCTGCCCGGGAGCGTGGAATCGCTCCGTCTCGAAGATGGCGATCCTCCGGGAGGCTTCCAGACCAGTTTCTTACTCGACAATAGTGAAGAAACCAAGCTTCAGTTGCACAATCTTCCAAATTTACGGGATTTGCATCTCGACTTACCCCAGATACCGTTCGATCACATCCTTGCACAACTCCAACCAATTCCCTTGAACGACCATGCTGCTCACGATGCCCCGCCGCTCTCGAAACTTCGGACGCTTCATGTGCATATGAATGCAATCGGAGAAGTTCCGACATTGGTTATGCCCTTGAGATTGAAAGAGCTACATTCTCTGGCTTTGCATGGTATGTGGGACCTGACGGACGAGGTAATCCTTCGCATTGTCAAGGAATTGCCCACGCTCCGGTCGCTCGATGTGAGCGGATCTCGAATCACAGGAGCGGGAGTTGGAGATTTACTCAGAATGAACCAATTGACTGAATTAAGACTCAACGAGTGTCACGATATCAGCCATCGGGATGCCATTGACCAGGCACGAAAGAGGGGTGTCAGGGTTGAGTACAGGCTTCATGATGGCTGGAGATGCAAGAAGCTGGGGTACCATTAAGAAAGAGGACTGAGTACTGCAAGGCCGTCTGAGGCTAGATGAAAAGGATGGGTCTCAATTTGATAACCCGTTGTTGTGTCCGCAGTTGGTCATGGGGCCGACGTCTGAGAAGTAATGTGAGGATGCGGCGGATGTATCGATGGATGTCATTAATCAATTCCAACATCAACAAGCTGAGGACTTCTTGGTGTTACTTCTCACTCTTCCCCCTCCTCTCCTTGGCCGCTTTCGAACTCTTGCTCTTCTGCTTCTGCCTCGTGAGGCTCCTTTCCGCTTTACTCTCATACCTGAACTTCTTCTTCTTCGGCTTCTCCGCTCCATCCTTCAACCAAGGTCTTTTCTTCCTCTTCGCCGCTAGTTCTGCTGCTTTTTCTTCTTCG
The DNA here is from genome assembly GCF_000320565.1 of Sphaerulina musiva SO2202. Lineage (NCBI taxonomy): Eukaryota > Fungi > Ascomycota > Dothideomycetes > Mycosphaerellales > Mycosphaerellaceae > Sphaerulina > Sphaerulina musiva. The sequence continues at coordinate 640,543 of NW_016017391.1, forward strand.
ATCTTTGCGTAATGTGCCTTTTCCGCGGCCTTCTTCGCCGCTACTTCCTCCTCGTCCTCAGACTCATCCATAGCTTCGACGGTGACTGTGGTATATTTGTCCTCGTCTACGTACTCTGCATCGTCGGGTAGTGGTTCTCCTTCTCCCGTTATTGAAGAAGAGTTGTTTTTATCGTCATCGAAGCCGCCAAACTCGTCGCTGGCGTCGCTGTCCACTTCATCGGGATCTTTTCCTATGGCCAGTGCCTTTTGTTCTCTGAGGACTTTGTTGACTTCTGCGACGTGTGTTTCGAGGTCGGCTTTTCTTTGATCCCGTAGCTATCCCCATATCAGTATCTTCCGTTTCCATACATAGGTATTGAGAGGTTTCTATTACCTCTTTTCTCTCCCGAATCTTCTCCTCTTTCGCCTCTTTAATGGCCTGCTCTCGCGCCTGCTCTCTCCTGGCAGCTTTCCTCTTACTGAAGCCGGTGAGGTATTCTTGGCGCGCATCGATGCTGAAGGTCAACTCTTCCACTGGCTTTTGGCGGCGGATCACGTCGATCTTGCGACGCTTTGCTGGAGGTCCCATTTTGTCTAGCCGATGTTGTTGTAGAACTCCACTGTATTTTTTCTCGAAGTCGACGTCTGGAAAATGCGCGTTGCTCGCTTGTGAAGATCGGCGCTGGAAGTCAGATGTGCCGACGTCGTCACCTCCAAACACGTCCCAGTGCACACAGCTACCTAGGAGACCTCACACGCTCCGATTTACCATCCAATCCAACAACAATGCTGCTTCGAAGCTCGATATTCCTCGCGGCGACGGCCAGCTCGGCGTATGCTCTGCGCGATGCCAGTCCCTTTCTGCTGCTGAGCACGGAATAGTAAGTATGACAAGACGACAACGACGACGAGGATGACAGGAGACGGCAACTGATCGAACACTCCACACAGCCTCGATCAGACATCTCTCCGAAGCGAGCAACTATCCACCTCCACACACATCGAAGGCGGACTCGAGCCTACCCTGTCGCTATGCGGATCGAGCGTATACGTATTCGTGGAGCAGCCGGGCGTTCATGGCGCAGATTTACAATCCGACACAATGCCCAAACTGTCGCGAAGGGTGGCGAAAGACCAATACAGAAGTGTCGTACAGATTCCTGAAGTCGTGGGCCAGGTCGACGCGGAAAGAGTCGCTGCGGCAGTCAGCAGACAATGTGGCGCACAGAGATTGAGTCTCGAGGAGTGTGAGTTCGCACCCAAAAGGGGAGGCAGACAGTGGCAGGAATCTCTACGATCATGGTACTGATATCGCAAACACAGTCACATCGTCCACCTCGAAGCCCACGCCAGCAGTCATCGGACCTCTGGTCCAGACAGCTCCTCGAGGCGCCCATCGATTGAGGGCAGAAAGCCTAAAGCAATTAGATAGCGACCTCGACGCACACCTGCATAGCATTCTCTCCAACCACACCGCGCACACAATTATATTCATTGGCGTGCCAGCTTCAGGCGAGTCGTCCAATCTGGACTACGAGAGTGAAAACACGCCTCCAGGACACAACAGCATGCACACCGATCTGAAGAGAGATGTGGACCACGGCTTCAAGAGGGCGGAGCAGAGCAACAGCACGAACCCTCAAGAGAAGCTGGCCCTGTTTGAAAAGTATCAATTCTTGTCGCCGGGTGAGTTTCTCAAATGTTGCAGATATGGCTGTCTGTTCCAGTACTAACATACAAATTTCAGGCATATTTATGGGTCTGGTCACAGTTCTGCTTCTCTTGTCGATTCTCTATGTTGGTGTGAGCGCCATTGCAGGTCTGGAAGTCTCGTACATGTCTTTCAGCAAAGAGATGGGTCCCAATGCGCAGAAGAAGCAACAATAATAACGTGATTTGCCGGCCATTACAGATAAGGCTGCTTGGCGAGTCGTGAGAGAAAGAGAGAGAGACTGTACGATCGTATGTATACTGAGATACCTTGATGGACTCTTGTTTGAAAACCCCGTGTCCACTTTTTCTCGATTGAGACCAGATTTCTTTTTTGATCTTGATTATTCATCTCGAATTACGCCACACTAAGGAGGTACATGTACTTTTGATATCATAGTCACCAGCGAAGTTCTATAGAGTGTTCCTTCTCCATATCTCCTTCTCAAACCCCTCTCCCAAAACGGCAGAGATGCTTTCGAGTGTGTGGCGCTCACTCAGCCACAGATATGATAAAGAGGTCGAAATATCGTGAAATCGATCTTGTTTGAGGACAGCAATTAAGCGATGTCGATGTCTTCGATGTGGTGTCGACCTCGAAAAAAAAGGATGCGTTTCCTTGGATCATCATGATAATGTCCACACTGGAGAGAGACAGCACCCGAATCGAGCTTATGTTAGCATTCATTCATATGCGTGCAGAAGAATTAGGTAGGAATTGAATGAGTAGGAAAAAAAAATTAGACTTACTTCTCAATCCTTCGATTCGCATCTTTCGGTCTGATCCTATGTTGAACTGGTATCGTGGAAAGTATGTTAGTGGATAGAAGGAGAGGAAGAGGAAGAAGAAGAAGAGACCTCCTTTCCCGTATCCTGCTCAACACGAGAAAGAAAGAATACGAAGAAACAAAAGGGAAAAACTTACATCAATGGCCCTCCTGCCCAAAGCCCTCACCTGCACCCCTCTCTCCCACCTCGAATTCCAAATCTCCTTTTCACCAAACGTCAACCGTAAGCCTCCCCCTCCATTTCCTCCACCTCGCAGCATCGTACCATTCCCCTTCCTCTCATTCCTATTCCCATTCTCGTTGTCCCAACTCCTCTCAATCAACCCTCCCGGCTTCACCAGATCCTTGACAAGAAAAGCCGAACTCGGGATACGATAGGCGAATTCCCGTGCATCTTGGCTGAAGGAGACGAGGATGTCGTAGATTTTTCCGTCGCTGTGGAGGAGGTTGGTGGGGCGAGTGTGGAGGGTGAGGGTTGTGGGGCGTTGGATTCCGATCTATTTGGTGGTAAAATAATGAGATGGGGGTGAGTGAGTGGAAAGAGGTCGGGGGGTCGAGGGGTTGAGGGTTGAGTGAATGAATAGGAGGGTAAGGATGTAATACATACATGCCACAAGCTTACATCTCTCGCCTGTTTCGAAAGATCGGAAAACAAATCACGACCGTTCCAGTCGAGTCTGTGGTCTGGTGCATGGTGGTGGGTAAGATCTTCGATGGTGTTGATAATGGCTTGGAGGGAGATGTTGAGGGGCCACCAGATTTTCCACTCCTGGTCGACATTGGTCGATGTAATAGTGATAGGGACGAGTGTTCGAGGGCCATCTCGAGGCGCCATATCGTCCTTTCTCTCTTATTAGGACTTGATGTTGTTAAGTCGATGTAGTAGTAGAAACGTGGAGTAATGTTAAGTTCGCCTGCCCTGCCACGACGTTGCAAAGATGTTGAATCTGCAAGTTGTGGAAAGATGTGGTGGCTTTTAAGGTGCCAGAAAGGTCATTCGTCTTGCGGAGCTCGGTTTGGTTCTAGTGAGGCATCTTGGAGGGGAAGTAGATATGAAGCTTCTACTCAGGTTTCTTTGATTACCTCCTTTCATTGCACCCTCTTGACTTCCAAATCACCAGCACCATCTTGCAGCTTCACGAATTCATTTGCATTTTTGCTCCACTTGGTACTCTCATACGGTGCCGTGAAGATGCTGATTCGAGCCACCGGCGCATCAGACCCATCGTCTTCGATGTGATACCAGGTCCATCGTCCAAAGGACCAATTGAGAATATATCGCGCTCTACCAGATGCGCCTCCATTCACATCCTTCCCATCAGCGTTCTTCGGCGATGAAGCACTGTACACAACTCCCTTGATGCGGTAAACTTCATCCTTTGGCGCAGCTTTCAGCAGTGTCTCCAATTTCGGCAGATCCACAACAGCATCGCCACTACTCGCGTTCAAGGTCACACTCAAGCACTCCACCTCACTAGTATGCTTCTCCCCATCCCCATGATCGTGACCATGAGCATGACTGTGACCACCATCATGCACATCCAACCAATTCCTCGCCAACTTCTGATCAAAACCAAACAACAAATCCTTCTCCACCCATCCCTTATCACTCTTCACCTGCGGCGTATCGACATCCAAATCCCCCAATTTATCCAAAAACAAATCATACGCCCTCTCTCCCAGCGCCTCCCACTTGTTAATGACTATCAAATCTGTCTGCTTGGCCTGTAATTTCGCCGTAAAAGATTTACTAGCATACCCGGCCCAATTCTCCGCATCAATTACTGAAACAATGCCATCTAATTCATACCTCCCCGTCGCCTCGCTCAACCGTTTGATCTCCAACACCAATTTCAAGGGTTCGGCCGAGCCCGAAGTTTCGATGATGATTCGATCTGGATGGGATTGAGAATCTAATTCTTCCAAGGCCGTGCCAATTTGACCGACATTGACGCAGCAGATGCAGTCTCCGAGCAGTTCTTGTGTGGCGGCCATTTCTGCGGATTGAGCGAGTTGGGAGTCGATGGCCACATCGCCGATTTCGTTCTTGATAAGGGCGAGTTTGTAGCCTGGGTTGTGTTGACGGAGTTGGGGGATGAGGTTGAGAATGAGAGTGGTTTTCCCGCAGCCGGTAAAGCCTGTGAGAATTGTGATTGGGATGCGGGATGCCATTGTTGTTTCTGGTTTTAGAATGTATGTTGAGGTGGAGGATATGTACCGTACTCGGGTTGTAGCAATCGGTATTCTTGGCATCGTAGTAGTCTACAGACAGGGATGGCCCGATCCGGCTTGGCGACGTCCCCGTCCATAGACCTTCTCGAAAGAGTCTCCGTGACCTGATGAACTTCGCCAACGCTTCCACCAACAGGAGGAAGGAGAATCAGAACAGACGCTCGCTCGAGCGAGGCGTGTCTATTCACAGCATGGCCCTCTCCATCTCGACCGGCGAGAGATTTTCGCTCAGCGCAGCACAAAGGCACGAACGCAACCTTCTCGCCAAGTTCCATCAATCTCAGGCTACGAAGCAACTATACCAAGATCTATGGCATGACAGAAAAGCCATCGAAGCAATTGCAGCACACCATCTTGGACTATCTGGTTCATCAGCCATTTGCACTGTTCAACCCATGGACTCGTGGTTGAAAGGCCAATTCAATATATGCGTCCTCATCAATGTGCAGGACGGCGATGGCGAGACGCGTAGGAAAATCTTTCGATGTCCGATGCCCCATAAGGTGGGGGAACAAAACTTTTCTGGCGCTGTAGAGGAGAAAATTAGGGCTGAAGTTGCGGCTTATGTCTGGATAGAAAAGAACTGCCCCGAAATACCAATTCCCCAATTACACGCATTCGGGTTTTGCACTGATTTGCAGGTACTTTTAGTCCGGGCCCTGTTCCTTCCAGCAGACGCGCATATCGATTCTTAGTATATGCCTATGCTAAGAAGCTACAGTTTACCCATCACCGATCCGAGCCGGGCCATTTTCGAGATCCTACTAATATGGAGTTCCATCGTCCATATCTATTGCTAGACTACATCGACAGACAAATAGGGCGAATGCTATCAGAGACCTTGCCCGAACTTCCGGAGACGGACACTGTCAGGATGCAGAATCTGTTTCGAGGCATCAGTCGAGTGATGCTCTCCCTTGCCCGACAGACACAGTCCCATATCGGCTCGCTTCGATTCAACGACGATGGCTCTACCACTCTCTCCAATCGCCCTATCCTCTGTACTAACACCATCCTGGAGAGCGAAGGTGCACCCCGCACTGTGAACAGGACATACACGACACTGGGGAGTTTCATCGATGACATGATTCAATTCCGCGACGAAGCTTTCCGTGCTCAACCGAACGCTGTCCATGATGAAGAGGATTGCCGTCTCCAGATGCTTCACATGGTTTTACTGCGACTCTTGAAACATCACTTCATCGACAGCCAATCCGAAGGGCCATTTGTACTACAGTTTACAGATTTTCACCCGAGCAACATCTTCGTGGATGACCAGTGGAACATCGTGGCGCTTATCGACTTCGAATTCATCTGCGCCTTGCCTCCGAGCATGATGACTGTACCTTATTGGCTCAAAGTGGATGCCATCGATGAGGTTTGTAAGCACATGCACGCTTTTCGCATCATGCACAACGCCTTCTTGGACCATCTCCGCGAGGAGGAAGGTCGCACTGGGAGTACTATTTCACTTGCCAAGTCGATACAAGAAGCTTGGGATACGGACTCGTGTTGGTTCTACCGCTGCCTGACATCGGTCAACGGGATGCCCTGCTGCTTAGAGGATCACATTTATAAGAAATTCGGTGTGGACCTCTCAGTGGACGAAGAGAGAAGCTGGGCGAAAACCATGTCCGCATTCTGGTCGTTAGATTCGGAGAAGGACGTGATGCAGAAAGTTCGCGATAAGGCTGAGTACGACAAGCAAATGGAGCTTCACTTTCGTACAGTCTTGAATACTACTGATGACAGCGATGCTCTGGATGTGACGTCTGCAGCTGTTTGATCTGACGTTCACTTCTTCTCCTTCTCCGCTTTCTTCTTCGCTTTCTCCTCATCCTGCTGAATTTCTGGGTTGATGGTTCATGATTCAATTTGCATAAGAACCAGGTATCCAGCCACCTCGACCCGAAGTATCATTCAGCTGTGCCACCAAGCCCTGCTGTTCCCTCTCCAATTCATCCCGATCCGAGCACTTCTCGGCACAGTCAAAGTCTATGATGATCGCGCGTCCCTCACTGATGAGAAAGTTATGTTTATTCGTATCGCCATGTTTAATGCTCAGACTGTGTAATTTCGCAAGCGCCTTCTGACATAATTCCAGATCCTCTGGGCCCGCATGTCTCGCATTGGGGATTTTCTCGATGAGAAAACCAATCACTCTGCCATGTTCGGTCAAATGTCCTAGAAAAGCGGGACCAATTCCTTCTCCGTCGAGACATTCATACGCGGCAGTTTCGTAATTAATCGCTGTGATTTCCAATTCGAATCTGGCATATTTGGCAAAACATTCAATCGAGTTGCCGTCCTTAACGAGTACCTCTGCTTCATACACTGCAGACTTCCACTTCCGGCCGAGTCGGAGGTCGAAGTAGTCCACCTTGTTCGGATGCCAGATCGATGTCACGCCGACCAGCGGCCGATGCACAACGTTCGTGAAAGAAATGAGGCTGGTTTCCGGATCCCGTGTTACCGAGGCTTCATTCCAGTCGCCAGGCGGGAACGGTGGGAGTATCAGCATGAGCATGGGGGAGAAACACATGTCTTCTTCGGTGTATAAGCCCGGTTCAATGGTGATGTACTTGACCATGTTGCCATTGACGAGAATTCGAAAATGACTGTCTTCGTTGTCCTCTTCCATACTCACACTCGCTTCCAGGATTCGGGTCAGAGGTTCCATGGTCTTGAATGAGAATAATACTTGTATCCTGTCAGGAAAGGACAGAAGAAGGTGCCGCGTCTGATGCCACAACATAAGGTAAGTACGAGCAAGCAGGAAGGTGAGGTATCATTGGCTGCTCGCTACGGCCCGAGTCCGTGGGATCAACCCAGTTCCTCCTACCCTCTTCCGTCCACAAACACCTCACATGAACTATGAGCACACCAAAACTGCTCGACTCACAGCCTCCTAGTGATCATGAATGATCAAGATATGACCACGGCCAGTTACGAGGCTCAGACTTATCCGCGCCTCAATTTGAAAGACTTTACATTGGATGAAAATAACTTGGAGCGCGACTGTCCACTCGACAATGGACGCCATCAAAAGTTACCAGAGTACGACCTTGGAACGCTGGACTCCCTGCCCCTTGAGATTCTTCAGGAAGCAATTTCCTACCTGGACTTCGACACGCTGGCAGCTCTCAGACGCGTCAATGCTAGAGCAATGGAAGTAGTGGAGTCTGTGCCTGCATACCGCGCAACTTTACAGCTTTGTCCTAACATCGTCCGAGGGCTCTATAGCATCCACTACGGCGCCTACGTTTCCTTGAACACGCTCTGGAGCACTCTCGGGAGAGCTAGATGTGAAGATTGCGGCGATTTCGGTGGCTATATCTACCTTCTTACCTGTCGGCGCGTGTGCTTTCTGTGTTTCCGCACGGCATGCAGATTTTACCCATTGCAAATTGCAGAGGCTTCCAAGCAATACGGGATCAAGAAAGACTCACTTTGCGACATTCCTACCATGCGGAGCGTTCCAGGTGTGTATACGGGCGCGGAAAAGGCAAGGCGCATACCAATGGTGCTGCTTGATCGGGACATGGTCCGTCAGCGGGCGATAGGTTTACATGGCTCAGAAGATCGTATGCTGGACTTCCTCAAACAGAAATCAACCAGTCTAGAAGCGCAATATCAGGATCGCTGCCGCGCCAGGGAGGCCGGACAAACTGACAAGCGTTTGAGAAAGCCAACCCCAACGCAACCTACAAACGGACGCCCAGGGGATCCGCGACGGTACATGGCTATTGTGCAAGCACCATACGTCAACCACCAGACATGCAAAGTTGATTTTGGGAGATTCTGTAGTGCATGTGCAAGATCGTATGCCGACCACGAATGGAGAAGGAGATATGTATCCCAATCTTTTGCTGAGCATCTCCACCAATGCGGTCAAGTGATTGATGGCTCCCATCAAATCAGATCAAGGAATTCGTCCACGTCAACATGATGGTCTCTCAGACAGCCCAGCCGAACGACCAGCTTATAAGAACGATCAAGTACACCCTTTTCCCCTGTTATCCACCCGTCTACCCACGATCTTAATGCCGTTCAACGATGCATAGGATCACGACCTGGCTTGACCATGTGCCTTGAGCAGTAGTGACTCGAATCTGGAAGCTGATTCTGCTCTACGGGCGAGCATTTCACGTTTGTGCGTTGGCGTGCGGCGCATTGACGGAATTGTTCGAGCTTCTTGCAACCGCAGGTGTGCCTGCGCCAATCCTGTATACACATCTGTTTATTACCGTACTAGCCATTGGAACGAATCGCGATCATCCCGTTCCAGCATTAGTAGCTCAGACGATGCAGTGGACGGAGCAGGCACAGCAACGAGGCGCAAGTCTGCTGGCATACAGTCCCTGCACGGCGTGTGCTGCTGGCCATTGATACTGCGCCTCTACGCGCCTCGCTGTACCTTCGCGTGAAGCTGGTACTAATACCGTGTCAAGGTATTCCTCTTGCTCGTCGGCTCGTCGCCTATCCAATGAGGCCGTCACTCGCCTCCTTGGCTTCGTTTCTACAGCCGCTGAAGCCGCCAACTTCGATCAGCATATATTCAAATATAGCTCAGATCATCGTCTTCGAGACTCAGCGAATCGATGGTTCAGGTCCGCTTAGTGATCGGTAGTCAAGATGCGTTTAGTGTCCGGTCTGTTTGGCGATTTTCGGAAAGGAAATTTCACATTTGGGCCTTTCGGTCATACATGCCACAAGAGCATCCATTTGTCCCTTCTTGCGCTTGAAGTTTGTTCAGCAAGCCGAGAAGAGTGTGTGATGGAAGCAAACAACCACGTGCAGAACTTCTTTACCTACCAGTGATTCTTACATGTGGCCATTGCCGGCAGTCGCCGACGAACGAGTTGTAGCCGATGAGCACGTGAGGCTGCCAGGCCCAGGCCAGGGTGGTTCCCAGTCTGAGGACATTCTTTCCAGTTTCCCTCACAGACTTCTCTTGGCGCAGCATCATCGTTGATGTTGCTTTACTTCTTTGTACCTAGATGTACCTCCTACTTGATGTGGTCTGTGTCGTGTCTCATATTGCCTACAGCAGTAAGGTCTACATGAGGAGAAGGTACAAGTTGCGTAGATACAGACCACCGACGTCATTCGCGTAGTGCCAAGTGGTGGGTGGCTCCTTCCAGGTTCAACACATGTCAAACATGCTTCACAAGAGGAAGTGGCAGTGACCAACCCACCTACCCACAACCTGCTTGCTGCAGGCACAGGGTCCAAGCTACCTCTGCACTAGTAGAGTAGGTACGATGGAGGTAGGAGGAAAGAGGTAGGCAGTAGGGAAGGAAGGGAAGGTAGGGCAGGTAGGGTTGTAGGGGAGCTGGAGCTTGTGTCTCACTCTCCTCCCTCTTGTCCCTCTTCTTCCTTCTTCTTCTTCTTGTTCTTCTTCTTCTTCCTCTTGCTCCTCTACCTACTACCTACCACCACTGACATTCACACACTTCACCAACCAACTCACCTCACCCGCAAATCACATACCACACACCAATCTTCCCGTCAGCCATGGACTTCCTCAAGAATGCTGCCGGCCAGTTCAGCGGAAACAACGGACAGCAGCAGGGCCATTCCAACCAGCAAGGCGGCATGGGTAGCAGCAGCAGCGAAGGACAGCAACAGCAGGGCGGTGGCGGCGGCGGCTTCCTCGGAGGCCTGACCAACAAGCTCAACGGCGCCGCAGGAGGTGGTGTCGAGAGCGAGAAGAACGAGGACTACCTCGACAAGGGCGTCGACTACGTCCAAGAGAAGTTTATGGGTCAAGGTGCTCAGAACAATGAGAGCGCTGTCGAACAAGCCAAGGATGAGCAGATCTCGGACTTTATCCGTGGACAGTTTAAGTCTCAGTACGTTCTCAGCTCATCACCGTGTACGCTGGCAACTTGATATATTGGGATATGCTGACTGTTGTCTAGGACTGGCCGCGACATGCCGATCAAGGACAAGCCCACTGCCATGGACAGGAACGTCGACTAAGCTGCGTTGGGGATGTGAGGTGATATCTCCCAAGTCTTTCGAGCTGCTCCGACTTCATCATGTAGTCTGTTGCAAGCTATGACCGAGAATGAAATGCAATGTCTCCAATCAATTGCATTCTTGTGCGCCACTTGTCCGGGTGATCGTGAAGCACTTTCTCTCACCAAAAAGTGCAGTCGTGTCAGTATGGCCACTACCTGACGTGTTATTACCCTCGCACCTTACGGCTCGAGACCTTCCTGCTTGGTTCGAAGATAATCGAAAATGTGTTGTGCTGACGGGTGAGTTGAAAACCAAAGTGCGCACTGATCGTGGCTGCCAGGAGCATTTTCCGGCGTATGAAGAGGTGGGAAAGTGAGTTGTGCTGTAAAGCATAGTCAATGGCTATTCCGAGCGTATGACGCCCTCCTTTCTTGGCTGCAGCTAGAAATGGAGATTTTGTCAACACAATTTCGACCGATTCTATTTTCAACTCACACTCTACAATCATACCGTCTGACATGGACGGTACACTCGACTTCAAGCAAGGCGTCGCCATTGCACTTTGATGCAGCTGTGAGCCCATGTTTTTCCCCCTTCAGCGCGGCCAAGTAATGTCCCAATAACAAGATAGCGCGACGCAAAGTATACCGTCAAGAAATGATCCAAGCAGGCCATGCGACACGTTCCCGAGCCCGTGGAGCAGGTCACGTCCCTGCAATTATGATCTGAAGCGTTCGCAGGAGAAAGTCATCTTGATTGGCCCTTAGGGCTTTGTTCGAGGAATGTACACATTCGTATCGGGCCCGAGATGCAGCCCTTCTCATGAGGGGACGAAAAAGATCTATTGCACCTCATACGAACGATGTTGTGATGTTGAAGAGGTGGAATGGCTGGTGAGATTATCATCGAAGTTGTCAATAGCCATGATCTGTTACAAAAAGGATCGTCGCGTCCAGCATCAAGTTCCTCCCAAGTCAATTCGTATCCATCTGGACAACACCTCCCTGCAACATCTTTCCTCTTCCATATCATGGCTCCTTCGACATTCGCATCCTTGAGCGGTGCTCTTTTCGGCATGATTCAGCTCTCCAGTATGTCTTTTTACGCTATCAAGCAGATCGCTGTGATGATGATGATGATGCTGACTTCACTCGACAGACTCCCTCATCATCACACAGACTGTCCATCGATCCTTCTGCCCTGCAACAACTACCGCTTCTCTGCCAAGCTGCGGCTGGATCTCCGCCAGCGGCTCAACAAGCATACCGTATTGCTTTTCGACTTCATCATCACAAATCTCGATCGCATCTTCGACAAGGACAGCGCCAGTCATCTCGATCACAGTCACACCACTGCCATCGACCCTCAACACCAATATCCTCACAACGACGATAGTGTCGAGTGTCACAGCCACAGCCACCGCTACCACTCTGAGCACAGTCTATTTTCCTCCAGGATATAATTCAGCATCGAGCTCGTCAAGTACTGCTTCCACAACCACGACTGTAACTTCCATTGGAGATGGGAGCGCTCCAGTCTATGGTGGAGCATCGACGACCACGACCAGCATCACCTCTACCGCAACACCTCCAGGGTATCAAGGAGCATCAAGCTCATCCATCACAACCTCCACACTCACCACTTCCACCACCAACATCGGCGCTCCCGGCTACGGCGACCTCGTGACAACGACTACAACAACAACCACCTCCACCTCCACCAGTCCCACCAACGCCCTCATAACTCCCAGCATAGTCCCCACCAGCCTCCCCACCTACTGCTACCAAGACGGCGCCCTCCTCAACGCCGGAGTCAACATCACCATCACCGACAACGCCGGCCAAGCCTACGTTCTCCTCTGTCTCAATTCCGGCCTCGACCTCCTCGGCGTCGGCTTATCCGGCATCGCCCTCGCCACCGTTTCCGCACCCAATTCTGCTGATGACTGTTTGGCTGTCTGTGACGCCGAAGACGAGTGTACGGGCTTTGCGTTTCAGAGTATTGCCGGCTGGGGAATTGGACCGGGAACGTGTTTTTTGTATTCTGGAATTGGATTGTCGTTTACGAATTCTGAGTTGCTGAATTTGATTGCTTTTATTAAGTTGGATGCGTTGACTGGGTTGCCGTTGAGGAGGAGGGGGAGGAGGGAGAGCGCGAGGCGAGGGGTGATGATGGTGGATGGTGGGTGGTGAGGAGGATGAGTCAAGTGAGAGAGATGGTATTATATACTTTTTTTTCTTCCTCTCTTTTGTGCGGAAGGGAAGGGAAGGGAATTGTGGTACAAAATTGGGAGGTGTGTGGAAGGAACCATGTATATAACCCAAATTCTATTTACTAGTCTATCACTACCTGACTATTCCGCTTTTCCATCTACCAGCTATACAGCAGCAGCATAATCATACTCAAGTCAAAAGATCCCACGGGGCTCTCAATATCTACCTTATCTATGTAGACTTGTAACCGTACGCGCGGTCCCTTTTTTTCCAGTGGTAGTTGAACATCTAGCTACCCTACCTTACCTCCTAGGTACGTTAGGCTTCTCTTCTACCAACGAATAAAACCCACATTCATCTACTTAACCTATAAAAAACTCGCCCGAATGCAAAAGTATTAAACTTCGCAGGTGACTGCCAGACTTCCTACTTACAAGTGACATTACATTTTACTTTTCAGTCCCAAGGAACCTGGCTGGCTGCTGATATATGACTCTCATCAGTAAGTAGGTACCTTAGTGTTGTGTATACTTTTTTCCGCTCGCACAAGAATTTTCTTCCGGTGCGTCTACGTGTATCGAAGGGAAGGTATGGGTTATCGATATCGATATCGATACTTTTTTGGTTCGACCCAATCAATTTACTTGAAGAAAGAAAAGGCAAAGCACAATCACGCAATGCTTTGCTTTTTGCTTTGCTTTGCTAGGTACCATGGAGATTTAAGAAGTTTTTTGTTAGAGAAAAGAGAGAAAAGAGAAAACAAATATGACAAGTAAGGTTAGTGGGTGGCTTTTTTTGGTGCTTGGAGAAAGGTTTTTGTGGTGGTGGGTTTTTGATATATATATACAATATGTATATTTCACGAGACATCGACTTGCGTTGCACCAGCATAAAGTCTTGACAACTCCTCCTCCTCCTCCTACAACCACTACAACCACAACCAAAAAAATGCATCTCTCCCTCTCCCCCACCCTCCACCTCCTAACCACAACAACCCTCCTCCTCCTCCTCATCCCCCCCACCACCTCCTGGACCCCTCTAAAATCCCCCTTTACGCTCCCCCTCGCAACCTTCCCGACAGCCCACTGCAACCTCGCCTCTTCATCCTCAAATTTCGAATTCGAAAAACTCCTCTCCCTCTCCCCTCTCGCATCTTTACGCAGTGGAATTTGTCTTCGACAAGGAAGTGAATTTCCCATTGGATCATTCATGTTCGGGCAACCGCTGATACTCAATAAGGGTTTAGAGGAGAAATTTGCCGCCGAAGAGAAATTGGAGGTGCAGGAGAAGTGGTATCCAGAGTGTCAGATTGATGTTTTTGGGGATGGGGAGTGTGGGGGGGAAGCTGGGGGGGAGGAGGTTGGTGAGGAGAAGAAGAATGATGATGATGATGAGGAAGAGAAGGAGAAAGAGGAAAAACTTCCCAATTTCCCAATCTACACCCTCCCCGACGCAACCGCCACTCTCCCCCAACACAAATCCACGCGCCTTCGAAAATGTCATTCCCTCCTCTCCCCTTCTTCTTCTTCTTCCGCCCAAAACCAAACCGGAAAATCCATCCTCCTAACCTGCCAACACGTAACCGACCACGTCCTTCCGCGCTGCGCAGAAAAGCTTGTTCAAGACGACATATCCAAAAAAGGCCTCTATCGCACTTGTTATAAATTCGGTCGAAATGCAAAAGAGGGGTCGGCGGATCGGGAGGAGTGGTGTGCACCGTATTGTGGAGAGATGGGGGGATTGGGGTTGCCGAGGCATTATGAACCGGGTTATGGACCGCAGTGTAAAGATTCGGGGGGGAATTGTGGGAATTTGAAGATTTGATGGGGGGTTTCTTTTTCTTTTTCTTTTTTTTTTGTGCTTTGTGCTGGAGGGATGGAGTTGCGATGGATGGGATGGGGCGGGGAGGAATGTGTTTGAAGATGTTGGATGGGCGTATGATTGAAAAGGATGGGAGAGGAGGTGGAGGAGGAGGGGAAAGGGAATGGATCGTGAGAAGTCATGGCAGACATTATGCGAAGAGGATAATTTCTTTTTCCGCGTAGAAAGCCAAGTGGAAAAGAGAGAAGGAGGGAAATGATAGATTCCTTTCTAGCAGGGAGTTTCATGAGTTGTTTTTCGGACAACACAAGAGGAAGTTTTGTGCGATGGTAGTTTGATGGCGACAACTACTGTTCTTGCTTCTGGCGTAATAACGGGATTTTTTGTATAACGGAGTCAGCCAGCAATACCATATGGTGTGTTAACCAGAACCGATTTGGAGAATGGAATGTATGAGGACATGCCATTTCGCATTCAGAACGAGTACTGCAACTCTGCACACATTCGCGTTGCTTGTGCATGTTTGAAAAACTTGGTTCGCGCACATGTTGTGTGATGCATTTGGGCAGTCGGTGCCATCTCGACATCACTTCATGGATAAGTGTCACGTGACCTCAGGAGTCATGCTTCTTCCCACCGGTTTGACATTCCGTTCACCCTAAACATTTCACTCGAGTCTTTTCCCTCTCAACGTGCACGCATCGGGACAGCGGCCGCAGCAAACGTCTCATTGCATTGCGTATCATATATCGGCCGTTACTGACACATGCAAACTCCATACAGCCCATGTTCTGTGCTCTCATCGTAGCCTGCTCTCCCATCACTCGCCATAACATGAAACATTTGACAAAAGAGAAGCCTTCCTGCAGATGCTGTTGCAACCCGTCGTGCACAGCCATTTCCTGCCGCCATGATGTGTATGTGATGATATTCCTTCTTCGTGCCTTGTGGGCTGCCTTCCTGAACGCCTCGCCAAATGACGCAAATAATTACAATGTCTCCTCGGGTATAGCAAAAGGGTATCGCGCGCATGTGTGGGGTGAGCAGACGATGACAATTATGTAACGTGTAGCAGCGCCGCGATAAGTGGAGAAGGGAGTGAGTGAGAACTGATATGGTGTTAGCTGGTGGCTGTTGGTTAGGTTGCACCCACGACCAGGATT
This sequence comes from Sphaerulina musiva SO2202, assembly GCF_000320565.1. Classification (NCBI taxonomy): domain Eukaryota; kingdom Fungi; phylum Ascomycota; class Dothideomycetes; order Mycosphaerellales; family Mycosphaerellaceae; genus Sphaerulina; species Sphaerulina musiva. The sequence continues at coordinate 656,418 of NW_016017391.1, forward strand.
GCACTCACAGATGGTCGACTACGTGTCGATGCTCCGGTTCGAGCCTGAGCCAACGTAATATGTTCCCTTGACGGCAGCGCTGATGCCCACACCAAGAGCAACAGCAACACCGACAATGAACAGTGCCAGCATGATCTTCGCAATCAGCTTGCTCCGACTACTCATTGCAGTCCATTTCTCCCGAATGGGGTTCAGGACCTTGATGCCCTTGTTCTGCCGTCTCTTTTGTTTCTCAGCCTGGTACTTTTGCTTCAACGTCTGCTTGCTCGGCCACATGGTGCATTCCTTGTTGTGGTCGACGGCGAGACGTTTGGAGAAGGGATTTTCATCGTCGGAGAGAGGAGTCAGAGGTGCGTCGTTACCAGACTCGAGATCCTTTTCGTAGACGTCGAGGCGAGACTTTTTCGTAGCTGCAGGAATGGCCTCGTGCGATGCAGGTGGGTGGGTGTAGAATGGCGATTGCACCGGCGCTCCGCTTCCGTAGTCGTGCGTCAGCGATTCGCGTGAAGGCTGCGGCGTGATGGCAGGCGAATGAGCCATTGCAGGAGGGAGTAGTGATGGCGAGCGCTGTGGCTCTAGCTCCTGCTCCGTAGCAGGGACGATAGTCGCTCCGAATGTGGTTGAGGCCATGTTCGCTGGAGGGGGGTGGTCGGTGTTTGTCCTAATGGCAGCTGTCTATTTCCAGGGCGTCTATGTCGATGTCGTCTTCGAGGTTGTCGAGGTCGATGTAGTGGACGGCACTGACATCAACTGATAGTGCAGAAGGTTGTCGTTATGTGCGTAGCTCGACAGGTCCAGATCAAGTCGAGGCGCAAAGGAAGGGCTTCCGGAGCAGGAAGTGGCCAGGCGAAGGTGTCGGTCCAACGGTTCTCGTAGCTCGTATGGCAACTGCTACCGCGGCTGTGCCTCCTGGTACAGGTCGTATGTACAGTAACGTTCGTGACTTGTTACTGGTGTCGACGAGGAGTACGTGGGCGACAGGGAATGGTGACAGCGATGATGGTGGTGAGATGCTGAGGCCGGGACGAGGGAGGGACAGGCCGTGTTTCAAATGTTCCAGGGAGTAGAAGGTAGAATTCAGAGAGGCAGACAAGACAGCAGAGGAATCAGAAGAAGCAGAAGAAGAAGAAGCAGAATAAGAAGTGAGACTAGAGAGCTACGAGCAATATAGGGTTTGCGGCAGACAACGATGATTCTCCAGTAATTATTCCAGCTCCCGGCGATTTCCCCCCTTCAAATTCACCCTGAATCGGGTCTGATTAGACTGTTTGTAGTAGATGTGTTGATAGTATCAGGTGAGCAGTTCCCATGCTTTGTAGTTAGTGATAATAGTAGGCACATTTGTTGGCGTCCACAGAATTCTCATGTCTCAGTCTCATGCAGCGACAGATGCCAATCCCAACCTATCACAAGGGAAGCGTCCCGCCCCGGGGGAACGTTCACTCTAGCGGGTCCTTATCCTGGCTTAGACTGGCTTTAAGGGGCAAGCTGGAGAGGTTCACAACAATTCTCCACGGAGGCTGGAGGCTGGAGGCTGGAGGCTTGATAGAAGGTACAGGAAGCTAGAATGAGAGATGTGGAGAGTACGAGACTTGCGAGACTGGCGAGTCGAATCAGTCGATGCATCCATCATGCATGGCGTGGAGAAGCAGGCCAATTAATCAGTTTTGGCGAAAAGAAATGAATCTAGAGCGTGGAATATTCCATATTGCATATGCATACTAGCATGAGCTCTATCATTGCCAGTTCATTTACACGATAACAGACTGTACAGTATGAATACGGTGAGAAAAGCAGTTGAGAGAAGAAGAGGTCATCAATCATCATCATCATCATCATCGCAAGTAAAAAACCGTTGAAAATGGCATTTTAGAATGAGAAGAAAGACAATCTCCATTGTTCGGCCGTGCCATCCATGCACACGTTTGATGAGACCACGCGCAACCTGCACCGAGTAATTTTTAGTTTTTCTGCCCACTTTTCCTCGTCTACGTCTCTTGTCTCTACCGTTCACAAACGCCTTTTGCCTTTTCTTCTCTCTTTGCTTACTCGTATTCGATCCCACCACAGAAACTCAGAAACCTCTCTTCTTCTGCTTCTTCTCCTCTTTTCGTCGTCATGCCCGTTGAAGACGTACCAAACTTTGGACCAATGTTGGCGTCCCTTTCTCCTCTGCTTAAGCGGCGAGTCAGTCACTTGAAACAGGCACGGGAAAGCAGAATCGGGTCAAGATCGACAGGGACACAGGAACAGGAACTGCAAAGAAGTATTCAGGTCAAGCGATCCCAGAGTCCAGAATCCCAGCGCTCTCTAGATGAATATTCTACACGTACGGTATATATCTCCGACGAACTGATGATGATGATCATTTAAGCAAGGTATTCATCCTCTCATCACATACCGCCACGCCTCCACAGAGCCACTCGCCACATCCAGTCGTTTAAAAAGCTACCTCCACCTTTTATTAAAGTCGCGTGCGGGAGCGCATTTTCACGTGGGCAATTACTGCCGGGCGCTGACTGGGAAACGAACGATTTGCCACTTTTCAAAAAAGAATTGATTACGCACTTCCCGAATGCCCCCAAAGGTCGCCAGGGCTAAGGGCAGGCCCCAAAATGTCTAGTCGCAGACCCCATTTCTGAGTTATCCAGTTATCACCGTACCCTTACGATATTACCTTCCTAGTAGCTACCTTCTGTAGCTTCACTTCACATTACACCCCGAAGGATACCCCTCTCGGTTCTAAGCCCCCCTTGG
>NW_016017391.1:659725-759888 GCF_000320565.1 Sphaerulina musiva SO2202
TTGGGGGGTTGGGGGGGCAATCTGGTCGGTGCCCCCGAGGTATTCGGTACCCCCGAGGTATTAAGCATTCATTAGGAAGAGAAAGCGGACGCCTGAGCGAGGGCCGCGAGGCAGCCTCGAGGGAGGAGAAGCGTTGTTTTTGGGGGGTAGGGTTACAGCGGAAGGGTACGGTAATAACTTGATGACTCAGAAATGGGGTCTGCGACTAGACATTTTGGGGTCTGCCCTTAGCCCTGGCGCCAAAGGTAGCCGTAGTGGCAAGTGGTGTGACAAGACTGACGTGCATTTTTCTCCGATGATATGTCCTGTCCTATGGGAGGATGAACTCGATAAAGATGCTGTTTCGCCAGGAATCCCATAGGGCTGTGATCAGCACATTCTGATGATAATTCTGGATCTGGCCCCATTCTCTATTGTCGTAAGGTATTATCTAGATAGTATATCAGCCCAACTATGATCGGCCAATATTATACTATACCTCGACGTACTACTGACCGTACCGAGACCGTGACCGTGACCGTGGTCCAACCCTGGGCACCGCACCGCACAGGCACACACACCTACTCTTTCTCTCTGGTCTCTCTCTTTTTCTCTTTCGATAGACTATAGAGGAGGCACATTATTTCCAAAAAAGACATTTTCTTCACTTACCTACCATCCGACTTTTTTGTTTTCTTTGCTTGCACCGAATTTACGGGACTGGAAAGCCTTCACGTCACTCGATCCCGATTAATACCACAACAACAACATACGATACCTACTACATACATACCTAGGTACAGGTACTCAAGAAGCCTGCATCATCAGCAAGCAGCAGGGAACACCGCTGCAGCTTCATTCCCAAACGGGCAAATAATAATGTCGCCAGAAGAACATGAAATGGAACCCTTCGTCTTCGACGTCGGCAACGGAGACTTGGTCAGCGGACTAAAATCCTTCCCTCTCAAACTCGAAGACACCACACGATCCAGCAAAGGCACACCCCTCATCATCTGCCTACACGGATCGAGTTATTCGGCCAAATACTTCGACGCACACCCCAACTACTCCATCCGCAATGTCTCTCTCCAACTGACCATTCCCGTCATCGCTCTCAACCGTCCCGGATATAAACAGACGCCCGAATTGGGCAAAACGAGCAATACCGGCTCGGATACACATTTGCAAAATGAAGCCCTCTGGCTCCATCGTCTTGTTCTCCCTACCATCTGGCGCGCCTACGGTCCTCCTCTCGGTGCCACCTCGATTATTCTCCTCGGTCATGGAATCGGTGGAGCTGTCAGCCTTATTACTTCCTCTCTCAGCTGCACCGATCCGCCTGAAGAACGCAATTATCCCCTTTCAGGTCTCATTCTCACCGGTTTAGGATCCCGTCAAGTCCTCGAACCCAACGACGAAACTCTTTTTCGCTCTTCTCAAGAATCCTTTGATTTTTCCTCTTCCTCTCCTCCTCCTTCTTCCTCATCCAAAGAAGAAAAATCCCCTCTCTACGAACACTGGGAACCAGGCAACAAAACCAAACTCATGCTAAACTCCGCCCTCAACCAATCCCCCCTGGAAACCATCAAAGCCCACTCCAAAATCTCCTCTCGCGGTCTAACCTCCGAGACCCACGACTTCTCTTGTGCCCAAAATTTCCCGCGATACTGGCGCAGCATGGCCGCACAAATCAACGTACCTGTAATGTATTTTCTCGCCGACATGGATCTCCTCTGGGATGCGACATCAGAAAAAATCACAGATTTCGCTTCTGCGTTTTTGAGTTCGCCGAGGGTGGAAAGTGGGGTGTTGAGGGGTGCGGGGCATTGTATTGAATTGAGTTGGTTGGGGCCTTGTTGGTATACGCGTTGTGCGGGGTTTGCGATGTGTTGTGCTGTTGAGAAGGTTACGTTGGATGGGTATAAGGGTTCCGGAGGGTTTCCGGTGCCGCCGGAGGAGAGGACGAGTTTGAGTACGATTGTGGAGAGGGATAGTGAGGCGCTGAAGGAGCAGGTGGCGGGGGTTTAGGGAAAGGAAGGTGGTTTGGGGCAAAGGGTATGATATCTCGCTGGTCGAGGTTGTGGATTTGTATATATGTACGTACGTATTGGTAATGACTACTGTAATTTACAACTCACCTCATAATCTCTCTTATATCGTTTTCTTCTGTGCAGATTGGAATCAATACCTAGGTCAGTCATTTCACCTAGAGCACATATATCCAACCTTTTCTACAAATATAGCGTACATACACCCTCCAAGTCCTCACTGCCTAGGTAGGTATATCTCTACAGCAGCGTCAGCCTTTCTCATCTCGATCCATCCATCTCCTCCAAATGTAACCCCAGAACTACATAACATACCTATTCTCGTAACCGTCTATCATCATCATCACCATCATCGTCCCACAAGTTCTAGGCAACCCTAACGTCCCAGATACCAAAACACTTGCCTACTAGGTACAATACAATAGTACAGAAGGTACAAACTTTTCATGATGCGTAATGCCCTGTATTCGAGAGAGAGGACATAGTAGACCGAACAAACCGGAAGAAAGAACAAAAAACAACACACTACATTCTTCATTTTCTCTTGTCAGTAGCTAAGGTAAGGTAGGTATCTATCATTTTCGTTATATGAAAAGCCTGGTATCTTGAATATTGTAACTAAATATTAAAAAGAAAAAAAGAAACTCCATAAACGCCCTCAAAACACGATATCGTGTGTAGGAAAAAAAACATCATCTTCACGACCCCTTGACCCACTCCACATCCGTCCGAATATCCCCAAACCACGCCATAAGAATATCCCGAAAATAATTCGTCCTGGGCAACCACTGCGGTTGATCACCCGCCTTCGGAACCGCATTCTTCCCCTTCGTCACATACGTACTATTCAAGCGTAAAATATTCGCCTCTCGCATATGTTCCTTCTCATATGCCGAGCGACGAGGAATAATCTCGACAGCATTTTCCTGGCGCATTTTATTCAAGATGCGCGTCGTCATTTGTGCCGTGGCATCGGCTCCGAGGGTCCAAGAGGCGTCGACGTAGCCGACGACAAAAGCGGTGTTGGGAAGGTCTTCGATCATGATGCCTTTCCAGACGAATTTGTCGGGGATGTGGAAAGGTTGGTCGTCGACGGAAACTTTCATGCCGCCGGCAAAGGAGAGTTTGAGACCGGTGGCGGTGACGATGATGTCTGGGTGGAGTTCTTGGCCGGATTCGAGTTTGATGGTGGTGTCGGTGATTTCCTTGATGGTTCCCGTGGCGACGCTCGATGTTCCTGCGCGCAAGCTCTTGAAGAAGTCGGCGTCGGGGCACATGCATAGGCGTTGCTCCCAGGGGTAATACTTGGGCGTGAAGTGAGGATCGTGGGGAATCGAGGACGGAAGCTGTTTGGCAGTAATCTTGTGCATCATGTTTCGTGCCGCCTTGGGCGCCATGGCCGAGTATGTAGACATGATCAATGGCATGATGATCCACTTGAGGCGAATGAGGCTGTGCTGAATCGATGGTGCCCATTTGAACCATTTCCGTAGCCACTTCTCGGTACGGTCTTCCGAGGGTACGGCCAGGACATAGGTCGGGGAGCGCTGAAGCATCGTGACGTGCTTGGCAGTCTTGGCCATGACGGGCAGGACGGTGATGGCTGTCGCCCCGGAGCCGACGACAACGACTTCTTTATTGGTGTAATCCAGGTCCTTGGGCCAGAATTGAGGGTGAATGACTTGGCCTTTGAAATTGTCGATACCGGGGATCTCGGCCTTGAGAGGCGCGTGATAGTCATAGTAGCCCGTGCAAAGCAACATGAAGCGGCCCTTGAAGGTCTTCTTCTCCGAACCATTTGCTGTGACATCCAATTCCCACGTCTTTGTACGAGACGAGTACTTTGCAGCATCCACGGAGTGATTGAATTTGATCTTCTTGTCAATATCGTACATTGCTGCCGACTCTTTCAGATAATCCTTGATCAGAGCACCCTGTGCAATGGCCTGGGAAGCCTCCCATGGTCGCCACGGGAAGCCGAAAGTGTAGAGATCAGAGTCGGATCGAATGCCTAGGACTCGGATCAGTACATGCACCGCGCGCACAGAGAAAGAGAGAGAAAAAGAGAGAGAGAGAGGATCAGAGTATAGGCATACCAGGGTAGTTGAACAGACTCCACGTGCCACCCAGTTCATGCCGAGCCTCGAGAATGCAATAACTGAGATGGGGATTGCGTTCTTGCAAGCGATAACCAAAATTGATGCCAGAGATACCCGCTCCCACGACAATCACGTCGTAGTTGTTCTCGCCCTTTTCCAGCGGTTGCCACGCCATGATGATGGGAAAGGTCCCTCGCAGTGAGTGGCAGCGTATACGGCGATGAAGGACGGATGGTGCGTCGCGTGTGCGTGAGGAAGAAAGAAAATTAGCAGCAAGTGATGTGCGGTGTAGGAAGTTCGACGATATATGTAAACGGCGATGATGATCCCACGCGCCACCTAGAAATGGATGTCATCTATGCATCCCCAGGAGTCGAGGTAGCGTGTGCGACAAGAAAGTCTATTTCCCTCTTTGGAATGCCTCGGTCCATCCAGGGTGTCACGCTCGTCGCGTCCGAGCCAATCAGAAACGCGCATCTCATGGCAGAATGCGGGACCTCCCCACAACCGGGTTTCTTATTCGACCGCCACATCCTTGAGCCACTGCCTAGATACCGAGGCCATCTGGCACCTCCGTCGCTTATCTTGTTCTCCAGACCCGCCCTCCTAGCGCTATACAATTCTGCCTTGTCGTTGTTGTTGTTGTATTTCTCTCTGGAGGATATGCTCGGGCATAAACAGAGTCGCGAGGGCTGCAATTATAAGTATTGCCGAGGCTTGCATACAGTACTGGTATACCTGACCTACCTGACCATCCATCTCATGACGAGGACAACGAGATCGACGGCCACACCATCCATTAGTCATGTGGTTCAACACTGGTACCAGAGTCGCTGTGCGCTCGTGAAAAGAAAGGAGCTTCTATTCAAAGAGACTGCATACGAGTCATCATCATCATCTCTCTCTTTTTCCTTCTGTATGCCACCAGGCTCATGCAGCCGGCTCTTCTTATATTCCTGTACGCCTCAAACTCCACCTTTATCGTTATCGTTCATACCGGGGCAGCTCTGAATGTGCAGACGTATCGACGTGATCATCGCTACCATACAAGTCTTCGTTCGTCAATGTGGGAGCTGTTGCTGCCTGATTGTTGCTCGAACAGCCCACCTCCGGATCGCTCGCATGCTCACTGGGCGGTTCCGAAGCCTCCAGCTGGAGACGCCTTCGTTGTAATTCGTGCTTGTCATCGGTCGCAGCATCAGGAGGATGCGGCATTCCTCGAGGCGTCGCCGGAGACGCCACCTGCACTTCTGCCTCTCGAGCTTCGTATACCGGTGTTCTTGGAAGTGGTATTGTTCGCGCGTAGTCGCTCGCTATCATGCCGTTGGCATATGCTGCTCCATGTCCATATGCTGGTGGTGTCAGCAGGGCAGGAGGTGGAGCCGATGCAACAGGGACGTCGAGCTGCTCGTCTGGCAGGTGTGGTGCCGTTGCTACATATGAGCTGGGTCCCGTCCCATTTTCCGATGTGGGAGGTTGGCTCGGCAATAAGCGTTGCTCTGCCCTATGCACGCGTTCCTTTTCCGACAATTGTGATTCGTCTTCGATATGAGGCATGGGTATTAGCGACGCCTGTACACTACGTCCATCCGGAGGCGGGTATTCGTAATTGCCATAGTCCGCCTGGTAGCCATTGTATCCGTAGTAGCCATTGTAATGATTGTAAGTGCCATTCATTTCCGGATCCGGGTGTTGGCTCGGATGTTGCGTATGGTGGCCATAGTCATAGCCATGAAACTGGTAATGATCGCCATACTCCCCATAGTCATAGGCCCAGCTGCCATCAACTTCCGACGCAGCCCCAGGTTGGGCATCGGCTGGGCAATCACGCTGCCGAGAGGCATTATTCGCATCTTCTTCGGGCACTTCTGGGATCGACACTTTCCGCTTCTCTTTTTTCCGAGTGTTGTCCCTCGTTCCGATAACAATCTCGAAAGTGCATGCCACCACTCCCTTGTCTCGCCGAATGTCCGTCGTATCAATGATGGGTGAGCTGAAAGGATGCAGACCCGAGTTGATTAATCCCAGGTTCTCCGAGCCTTGACCCTGCAACATTGTACTGGCTAAACCACCAAGATTCCCCAGGTTGCGGTCCTGTGTTGATAGCTTGCCTTGGATATCCAGCACACACTCTACGTAGTACTTGAAGCTGATCATCGCTCCAGGCACAGAGGAAATGGTCGGAAATGCCTCCTCGGGAACGTGCACTTTCCCGGTCACCTCTGCTGTCAACGATTCGGGGTTGACAATTAGAGGCACAATCCGCTGTGACAGATCCTTTCGAAACATATGACTAGACCCAGCTCCAGATAGCGATAAGCCGCCAAGTCCGGTCACCGACTTAGGATAGTAGTCCTCGTACTTCGCTTCCTTGCCCTTCTCGGTAGGGCCCAGTGGTATGGCCGGGTGGATATCGACTCGTGCTTGGCGATAGAGCGTCATGATCACTCCATGCAAGCTTTTGACATGCTTGGTATGGGTCACATGCACCTTGATCGGTATGCTATCGCCGCGCAGAACGCCACCTTTCAGCGCCTCTACAGTAGCCGTAATGGTTCGACTGCCATTGTCGCCTTCACTGTAGCGAGAAGAGGTCATTTGGGAGTCCTGTTGAGATGGTCGTCCTGCACTGCTACTGAACATGCTTTCACAGCTTCCCTCCGTCGGAGCAGGGCTCTGCGGTCCCGTTTCAGCAGCATCGGCATGTGAGCTCATCGCCGAGGACGACTGACTGGCCCGTGGTTCGAGCTCACCAGAGGTAGTGCCGGATCCATCTTTGCGACCTTTGCGCTCCACATTCTCGGCTAGCTTGCGAGCTTGCGATTTCGCCCTGGATCGACGGGAGATGGGTTCTAGCGTGATCGTCCGCGGTTTCGGAGGCAGCAGCTGCGACACGTCAATCCGCTCCACCATGTACACTTTGTGATCGCATTGTATCGTCGGGGATATCGTCGTTGGTCTCGTCAGCGTCGCCGTAATCATGTAGGAAATCGTCCCGCGCTCAAACTACACCATCATCAGCACGTGGAACTTGCGCCCTCCTCATGCTAGGTAGACCACATACAGATATACTGCTGGGCAAGTCCCGCTCAGGGAACAAGAGATCGAAGCGAAATTGGTATACACCCTCGCCCAGCTTGCCGTCCCCACAGAGCACCACCTCATCCTCAAATAGCGATGCGAAGCCGTTCCCATAGTACTCTCCGCTCCTGCTGCCCCTGCCCGTTCCAATGTGCGCGCTGGTTGCGCGATAGCCATCTGCCGGCGGGGAGCCGGGATTCTTGTATACCTGCACGAAGCCGTGCAAACAGACTACCACGTGCGTAATCCGAATGGGTTGCACAACTTTCAGGTTGACGCAACCTGTCACCGAGTCGCCCTGCGTATATGATCGGTGTGGGTCGTCCACTTGAATGTAGAAGTCGGTGAGCTTACGCGACTTGGCGGCGAAAGGAGACGCAAGTCGTGAGATGAATCGTCGTCCGCTGGTGGGGTTGTGGTTGTTGCTGCTGTTGCTGCTGTTGTTCGTCGTGCTCGGGGCGTTCGAGGCAGAGCGGGACGGAGTGACTGGCATTCTGCACCTTGGGGTGGCCGCAGAAGCACCCAGCCTGGCCTAAGAGGCGCCCAGTAAGGGTCGAAAGGACAATGCGCGCGCATGCGAATTGATATGCGGCAGCGCACGGGAGTCGTCGTGGGTGCGCGTCGTGACGGCGCGATCTCGTTGTCGCGCCGAAAATGGGATCGAGGCCAAGACGTTCTCGGGCCTGTAGAGCATCGTTAGACTACTAGGAAGGCAGCCGTGACGCCAGAGGGGAAGGTTTGCTGGTTGGTCTCAACGCGCCGAGGAAGGTCAGACCCGATGAGGACCAGAGATGCGTGATGTAGAGAGAGCACAGCACGACCACAGAGAGCAGCTGTGCGTGGCTAGCGAGCGCTAGGAGGCTGCAGACAGACAGCATAGCCACAATCGGGCAGACGCAGTCTGTGTGGAAGCGTCCCACCGGACAGCGCTGTCGCTTGTCGCTGTCGCATCACTCCACTGCCTGCGACTGTAGCTGGCCGCCGCGCTCGTCTTCCATCACCATCCCACTGGCCGCTATCACAGCCATTCCGCCGCTGGCACTGGATCTTCTGCTGATCTCTCACGTACCTTGAGGGTATCGAGGTCGTTTTGGTGCTGGAAAAAACGCCCTGTGCCAAGTATAGTCAAGCTTTCTGTGCAGTGCGCGGCGCGCAGGTATTTCGAGGCGCGAACGGGGCACCCGAATGTTCCTGGTATGGAATACTGCTTCTTCGTGCTGGCGACGGAACAAGCCTGCTCTTTCTCTCTCCCATCACCTCAATTCGGACAGTCCTTGAAATGCGCGGCCAATGGCCTCCACAGTGGATGAAGCGGTCGGTATGTTTGTCCCGCTCCCCTCATCAGAGCTTAATCTGGACTTTCATACTTTTTTGATCCATAGTTCAGACGAGGCGAGGTCCGCTGAAGGAAGATCCCTACAGCCGTCCGTCCCACGGAGGACGCATGGACTTTCCCGTTGCTTCAGTGGCGGAGGTACCTCTAGTATAGTACAATAGAACGCTCATCATTGATCCATAGGAGTCCCTGACGCCTGCGGACTGCGCGGTATGGTACATAGTAACAGTATTTTTTGAGCCGAGGAAATGGCAGCGATGAAGTTCTGGACTGGGAAGATGCGCCGCTCTCTCCAGTGGCAGACTACGCCCTTCTATGTGTCTTCCCAGTCGGTCGGCCCACACGCACCGGGAAATAGCCTGGACGAGCCCACGCTGTTGGTTCGCCATTCGCAGTGCGATACAGTAGCCTCTGCATCCGTCGGTATGGCACCGGCTCTCTATACCATTCTCGTGCTACCTCCTGATACTACCGCCACGACTACTGTACGCGAGCGATACCACTAGGAGCTCTCCGCAACCAGAGTCTCAGGTGCCGACCGCGGTAGTTTTCGGACTATCTGTACGACTGTACTGTAGGGCGCGCGTACAGTACCTAACTACCTATAACTGTCCCGTCGGGTATCATGTTCGTTCAGCGACGACAGGCACGGAGGCATCCGCCCGGTCCGCTGAGCACCATCAGGTCATCAGCCCATACGTAGTTCTCAGGTCACATCACATGATAGTATGCCTAATGTACATGTACATGTATGTATACCTCCTGGTATGAGAAAACTGAGCCTCACCTCCTGTGGTATGTGGCAGGCAGCATACCTACATGTACCTGAGGCATTGAGAAGGCTTGGGACATGTTGGTCATCACTGTCCTCTTTGGAGCTCACCTGCAGAATACAATAGCGGAAAGTAGGGTCCTAGTCTACTGTCAATTTACGGTTATATAATTAGACGTATGTAAACTCGATTCGTAAAATTAAGCGTATCGAAATCTAAATGTGTTTTTACTAAACCCGTATCTACTATAATCTGGTAATTGTACAGTTCTCTTGCTTATCGTATTAACTAATAGTATACATACTTTGATCTCCTAATTCATTAAGTAAAATCGCTATTTCGTAGCTTATATATTATAAAAGAAAGCGACAGCTAAAGAGAATAGTAGCTCTCTAGTTTATATATAATAGCGCTTGATTGCAATAAGTATAAAACAGTATATTATAGACTTTTATTTTATCTATAGTAGTACCGCTTATAAGAAATGTATTGCGAAAATACGGTACGTTCTAGTTTACTACGTATACAAACAACATACTATTAAATTTAAAAGCGTTAGTATCTATAGACTAGATATATACGCAAAACGTAATAAAACAACGTTACCTATCGATAATTAAAGCGAAATATAATTTTGAATTATAAAGCTACGGTACGTAAGACACCGACCGTAGTTTAACTATATAGAATATAATAAGTTGTAATTTAATAGTATAAAACTAACGAAGCAGGCGGGGTTCTCCTCCCCGCTAGTATCTAGGAAAGCACTTATAGACTATACGTATATATATAGTATTAAGCGGCTAGGCGTGTTTCTTTTACGTAGGGCGTTAGGGTAGAGCCGAGAGCCGGACGGCCCGGGAGGGCCGTACTACTCCTAGCGGGTAGCTATATAGAGTAGTTTTCTTCTTTTTAGGACGAAGGGGAGGAGGGACATAATCAGGACGTAGACGTACGGATACCTACTCTACTATAATTGATGTTGTTACCCTACGGTGCGCTTTGTCTTCTAATATTACCTTTCTTGCTACCTACGGGCATTTACGCGTCCTTCCGGACCTCTACCTATCCTACCCCTTTTACCGCGGAGCTACGCCGCGACCTACTATAAGCCGAGCCTATCCGATCGTCTACTCGAGGACGGTAGTAGGAGAGAGGGCTTTACGGTAATAAATAGAGCCGAAGGTAGGGCTATTATATACAAAATACAAGAGTAGGAATAGTTGTAGGTTAGAAGAGGAGGGCAAAAAGGGATAGGTATAGAGGATAGGATAGGAGATAGGGATAGTGTTTGACCCTAAAAAAGAGACTATTATAACGCGGTGCGAGAAGGTATAGTATTAAACGACAGAGTTCGAGATTAATTAGGCACAGTTCCTAGGGCGTAGTTCCTATACTAGGTAATATAGTATAAGGTTAAGGTACGATACGATATAGTAGGGCGTAGTTCCTAATTCGGTATAAGGAAGGGCATAGTTCCTAATCAGGTATAGGGCAAGCTACGATATAATACGGTTACGAACATAAGGCAGGGAAAGTAATTAACGCGACGTTAGAGAAAGGGGTCTTCGGCCTTAGAGATAATAGACGTTATAGAAAGGCCGATAGCGAGATATAGGCCGTAAGAGCGAGCGGCCGACTAATATCGTAGAACGGAAGAGGGGACTCGGGATTTAAGTTATACTAACTGTAATATAGGTACCGAAAGAGGTTAGGATTTAGTTAGGCCCCCGGAGCCTAACCGAAAAGGGTAGAATTAAAGTATTACTACCCGTAGCCGAGGGGATTAAGACAGAAAATAAGACTAAAGACGAATACATATATATATATACTAAAGAACGAGAACGTACCGAACCCGTATACGTACGTACTAACGAACGAGAACGATATTAGCTACCGAATACTCCGACCCCGTTGCTAATAGCCCCTACCGCGCCGACTCGATCGAGAACGCCTCTATAGACTCGGACGAGTACGATCGACAGCTTAATATCTCGATCCGAAACCGCCCTATTAATATAGTATCTAGATCCGGACTAGCCGCAGCTAGACCTTTAGTGTCTATACCGACGTTAACTCCGTCGAGCAGCTCTACTTATCCTACTACGCCGAAACCGATAAGTACGGAAGAATAGCACCGGGCTATAGAGCTCCTCGTAATAAACCAAAACGTTATATCCTCGATAACCTCCGGCGTCGCTAGTATAATAGAGAAAATTACCGAAAGGAGCGAGAGGTCTACGAAGGAGCCGCCTATACCTAGTACCGACGGCAACCCTACGTTTAACGGAAACAACATTACAGACGCTCTCCGTCGTTACGAGATAATAAGGGACAAGTACTATATAAGCAAGGACGAAAAAGAGGTTATTAACGATTTTCTTCTTAAATACGATATAGTTACCCGCTCTAAGATCGAAGGCCTCGACCTACCTAGTAACAACTAGGCAGAATTCAAGGAGAAGGTAACTATTAATTATATCGAGAAGGACTACTATAGCAACGTTACCTCCCGGGAGTACCTTAACCAACTATGTAATACCCCGCGCAATAAGACTAGTAACAACCTGCATTTCCTAAAGCAATTTACCGCCGCTATTAGACGCTACTCTACGGCGGAGCTCTCTAACTTTAACTGTACTAAGCTCTTTCTAAAGGGCCTGCCTAATAAAGTAGAGATAGTCCTTCGGGGAGAGTTCGGTCTATACCCTAAGTTACTAAAGACGTATAACAACTTTAAGAAGGTTTTCGCTACTAGGAAGAGGCTTCTTAAAGGGATAGACGGTTAGCGGTATACGAAGGATCTAACTACCGTAGCTAGACTCGGCAAGTTGTAGGAGAACTTGGCCGGCGCTAGTTCGACTTCCTTTAAGGGTATACCGTCGATTACGGCTCCGGCCTCGAAGAACGACAAGTTTAACTCTAAAGTTAACGCCCTTACCGAGCAGTTTGATACCCTCCGACTTAACCTCTACTAAGCCTTCTAAGGGAGAGGAAGCAGTAACGCGCGCCTAGTAAACCCGCCTAGCATAGTTTAGGCTTATTATAGTACAGTTGCCTTAGGCTCCGATTTAGTCGGGCCCTTAGGGCCTAACCAAAATCTCGGGTATAGATCTGCTGCCTACTACTCTACGACGTCCGTACCTACTAACTCGGCTAGAGCCCTAACCGGTACCTATAGTACGTAGTATCCGCCTATACCCGGGCCTTCGAATCCTAATAGCCTATATTTATCCGTAGAACCGGCGAGTATCTATATCGATATAATGTAGGTTACTAGTCTACTAAAGGATTGTTGTTTCTAATATAGTAACGTCTCTTACTTCGCCTATAAATGCCCGATTGTAAGTAATCTTACCTAGCGGGGGTTTATATACCGGAATAAGAGGAATTACTACTTCTTTAGCCGAGCCGGTTAATCTCTATCCCCGCGAGGGATTAAGTATAGATAGGACTCGTAGTACCTATACCTGTCCTAGATCCTGCCTTAGTTAGAATAGGAGATGAACTATAGTAACCCGATTAAGTTCCCGGCCTATCTTCGTATAGCTGTTAATACCGCCAAAAAGAGATTCTGTCCTCGGGATTAACTTAGCGTTCCTCCGGTAGTTGCCCCGCCTGCCGTCGCTACGTAGGCGCTCCTTGCTCCGTAGGCTGTCTAGGCCTATACCTTCTTAGGTTATACTACGTAGGACCGGTACGCTACCGAGTATAAGGATAAACGAGCGTAGGTAGAAGAGATTGTAGATAAAGAGGACAAGACTATCCTCGTTTAGGCTATAACGCGACCGGCTAAGGAGCTATTGCAAGAGGACTCTTAGTAGAAGGAGGCAAGGAGGCTTATACCTACTATCCTAGGGAAGAGCTACTTAGCAAAGGTAGTTAAGGCTAAGGCTAAGGGGCAATAGGGTACCGCTACGACGAAACAGTTAGAGAGGGCGATATAGAGGTCGATTCTTCCTACGGTTAGTAGTAGGTCTCGGGATCTGGATACGGATAACGACTACGATAGTAGGTATAAGGTAGAAATAGTCGACCGGGAGGATAAGGAAGCTACACTTAGATAGAGCTAGGATTACGCTACCGAGCTAGCCCTAGTAAACCCGCCGACGAAGACGAAGAAAAAGCCCGCAATACGTCGCCTAGATAAGCTAATTTAGGACAACGAGCCCGGGGAGGGCGTTATCCTATCCTTTTCGTCCTCTAAAGATTTCGTCTTCAGTCTACTTACGAATGCTGTTCTACCGGCGATAACGGTTAGGGAGGCACTTCGGATAGGTAACCCGTTTACTAAGGGTTTGTTTGCGAGATTTGCTAACGACCCTACTACTTAGGAGGCTGTTAAGCGTATTATAAGTCGAGGGACCGATACGAGCCCTCCTACCTAAGTTGTTATTGCCGAGACGTCGATTGTTCGCGTAGGGGAGGAGGATATCCGTCGCCCGGCTCGGGTTCCTAACTAGATATTCGTTTAGATATTCCGAGCTACTAGGCAGTATAACGACTATAAGGCTATAGTTTCCCGCCCGCGCCCCTGTCGATCGAGGCAGCTCTACGAAAGGGTTCCTAACCGGATGTTCGTTTAGATAATCCGAGCTACTAGGCAGTATAGCGACTATAAGGCTATAGTTTCCCGCCTACGCCCCCGACGACTAGAGCAGCTCTATAAAAGGGCTAAAGATATTAACCTATCGGCGGTAACGTAGGACTATACTATAGTGCCTAGTATCTAGGTCCTAGTAATGTTCGGGAGTAATATAGGCAAGGTCTGTAAGGGACTAGTTAATAAGGGTACTAAGTTAGTTATCCTTCGGCAGAGTATCGTTTAGAAGTACGGTTTACTAATAACGTACTAGCTAGATAAGATTAATATATCTACAGCGAACGGGTTAACTAGGATTGTCGGCGTCTGTTAGAGACTACCTATCTCGGTATATAGCGTTACCGTTGCGGTAACGGCGTTTGTTACGAATGCGGCGTATACTATACCTCTTATTCTAGGCCGCCCGTAGACGAGGAAGACGAGGTTAGTTGCGAAAAACTATAACGATAGGTCCTAGGAAGGTACGATCTCTAACCCGGCAGGTTATTCGGTAACGTTTATAGGTACTATCGGCGATACGGGTTGCTAACGGTTTGTTACCTTCGGCGGGCGGAGAAAATTAGTAGTAGCGTCGAAGCTATAATAGCGTCCGCGTCGGGTTTATCTTTAGTACTTACTAACATTTAGTTAGGCCCCCGGGGCCTAACCGGTACGGTACGGCCCGGGTCTGCTATAATTTAGGTTTAGGCTAATATCGCCCCTCGCGGTAAACGGAGGGGTTAAAGGTTAGGAATATATACTACGCGTATTGTCGACGGAGATCCGAACGAGGACGATTAGGCGTTCCGGTCGATACTATATTACTCCCGTATCAATTAGGCCTACTCCCGCCGCGCCCGTACTATATACTACATCCCGGTACATACTATATATAAGCGGAAGGCGTAGAAGATCCGGCCTATCGACGTCGCCGTAGATGTCTCGAAGAGTACGTCCCCTAATATCGGTACCGCTACTAAATAGAAGGAACTATTTCTTCGACGGGAGGCGATAATACCGCTAGGGACCGGACTATATAACTAGCGCTACTTGATTAAGAAGTTCTCGGATATCCTATAGGGTAGTCGACTTACTCCAGAGGTATTGCGTACGGTCGAGACGGGTATAGTCTTAATAACCTAGGAACGTTATCTACTCGAAGAGATGCTCTTTAATCGTAAGGCTACTTTAGCGGCGAATTTTACGTATCTCGGACGGGTTATTCCTAGTATCGTACTACTACAAGTTATTCGTACGGTCCCGTATATACTATAGAGTTATCCGGGTTTTCGTCTTAACCCCTCTCTACTTACGGCGATAGAGAGTATTATCTAGGACCGGTATGAAGCTAGGACATTAGAGTATAGTAAGGGCTACTATCGGAACCTATGTTTCCTAGTTGCGAAGAAATCCTTAGCCCCTAGTTAGTTGCCTACTAAGGAATACTATTGCCTTATCAACTCTATAACGGAGATTAACCGGGTTACTATTCGCGACGCTAGCCTGCCGCCTAATATAGATAAGTTCGCCGAGCACTTTGCGGGATACAAGGTTGCTTCCCTCCTTAACATTTTCTCCGGGTACGATTAGGTCTCTCTCGCCGAAGAGAGTCGAGATCTTACGGCTTTCTAGACTTATCTTAGCCTATTCCGGCAGACTACTCTGCTCTAGGGCGCTACGAATTCGGTTAGTCAATTTGTCCGGGTTATAACGCGTGTTCTTATAGATTATATCTTATACCGGTCGCTTCCCTTCCTAGACGATATTAGTATTAAGGGGCCGAAAACTAATTATAGTAGGGAGGAACTCGAGCCTAGTCTACGGCGGTTTATTGTCGAGTATATCGTTAACCTCGACTAAGTCCTTACGGATATTAAGCGTACCGGTATAACAGTCGCTATTAAGAAGCTACAGATCCTCTAAGAACGTATCCGTATCGTAGGGTATATTACGGATACCGATAGCCGCTATCCTAATATAGCCTATATAGCGAAGATCGTCGACTAGCTAGACCCGAAGTGCTAGAAAGACGTCCGGGTATTTGTTAGCATTGTCGTCTACTTCCGTATCTAGATACCTAAGTTCGCGCTTAAGGCTAAGCTACTCTACCGCCTACTTCGGAAGGACGTTGAATTCGAGTAGACTACGGAGTGTTAGCGTACTAAGGACGTACTCGCGGCAGCCTTGGTTAAGGCTCCGCCTCTAGTCCCTATCGACTACTCGGATAGGGCAGGCACTATTATTGTCGCGGTTGATTCTAGTAGGTCCGGGTATAGATATATACTAATATAAGAGGACAACTATAGAAAGCGACGACCGAGTCGTTTCGAGAGTAGTATATAGTCCGCTAGCTAGCAACGGTACAACGCCGGCAAACTCGAGTGCCTCGGGGTGCTTAAGATATACTAGAAGTTTCGGCCCTAGCTCTTCGGTCAATACTTCGTACTAGAAGTTAATACTTAGACTCTTGTATATTAACTGAACCGCGCTACGTCTAATCTCCCGAATACCGCTATAAGTAGGTAGGTAGCGTAGATCCGGCTGTTTACCTTCGAAGTTCGGCATGTCCCTAGTTATAAGTATACGGCTCTAGATGCCTTATCCTATCGACCGCTATCGAGTAAGGACGCTCCGGATCCGCTAGAGTTAGAAGATATCGAGTATATAGTCGATAATAAGTTTTTCGACAGTTTCTGCGTTAATATAGCGACGCTTACGCTACGTAGATTTAGTTAGGCCCCCGGAGCCTTACCGGGAGCGGCCGGTACTACCGGCGGTACGGTTCGGGCAGCCGCGATCCGGATTGTTAGCTAGACCCCCGAAGCCTTACTAGATACGGGAGACGTCGACCTTGCCTATATTGATTCTATCTTCCCGGACGAGTTAGACGGTCTACCTAAGAGTTATTCGTACTTTTCGAAGGCTATCGCCTACGTCCTCCTTAGACTACGTCCCTTATCTTATATATCTCGATCCGAGTATCGTCGGTTTTTGAAGCACTTATAGAGATTCAAGATTAAAGATAAGGTTCTCTTCCGCTAGGGCCGTCGCAACTTCCCGTTATAGCACGTTATCGATAAGCTATCTATACGAGACTAGATCCTCTAGGCGGTCTACGATAAGTACGGGCACTATAGTACCGAGGGTATATACGCAAAATTAGTACAGCGCTACTAGTAGGACGGCATATATAGCGATTGCTAGGTATATATATAGAGGAAGTGCGCCGAGTATAATTAGTATAACGGCGTTCGTACCTATACTCCTTTAGGCGAGGTTGCTTCTAAGGCTGTCGGTAAACGGTAGTATATTGACGGCGTTTATATTAATACCTACGGATCGATTATAATAGCGCGGGAGGCAACGTCTCGGTAGCCTAAGGCGCGGGTATTCGTCGGCCTTACTACTAAACAGATTACGTCGAAGCAGGTCGCGAAATTCATCTAGGAGGAGATCTTCTGCCGATAGGGTACGCTGTACGAGATCCTCCTCGATAATGCTAAGTACAACTTAGGGGAGGTAGAGGCGTTGCTTCGTAAGTACGGCGTCGCTCGTCTACGTATCTTACTATACTACCCGGAATCTATAGCTATCGTTGAAGTTAGGTACAAACCTATTATTACGGCGCTTAGCAAGATAACCGATAGAGGCAAGATATCCTAGGTCCCGTACGTACCCGTAGTACTGTAGGCGGAACGTACTATAGAGGTATCGTCTACCGGTAAGACGCCGGCAGCGTTGATAATTGGCCGCGATACTATCCTACCTATCGAGCTTTAGTTCCCTACTATGTCTATCTAGGACTAGAGTACTATTCGCGACTACGAGAGTCTTCTCGCTATATACGCCGCCGCCCTCGAAGCTATAGCCCTACGTATAGAGGACGCCCGCCTACGACAAGAGAGAATGCGGGACTAAGCGAAGGTATATTTTAACGATCGCTACTATATCGATTGCCGTGAATTTAAGGTTAGTAATTTGGTTATAGTATATCGGAAGGAGTTAGAAGCGTCGCGTTCGGCAAAGCTAGTTTTCCGTTAGAAGGGTCCCTTTCGTATACATACCTATCGTCCGGGTACCGTATACTATAAGTTAGAGAGGTTAGATAGTATTGTCTATCGGAATACCTATAACAAGGACTCTCTCAAACTCTGTCGACTTAACGGCCTATTAGATAAAGACAGTAGTATTGCTAGTTCTAACGGGTAGGGTTAGTGCTAGATGCTAGTTCCCCGCCCTGCCTTTTTAACTTTCTATACGCCGACCGGGTATCTCCGCTTCCTAGTATCTCTCTCTACGGTACGGGCTCGTACTGCTTAATAGATACCTACTCTCCTTCTTCGTCGTTGTATAGTTAGGGGAGGGAGTAGCGCACCGTACTCGCTATTCTTTTAATTCTTTTTCTATTTGTTGCGCCGCCGCCGTCTAGTCTTTTATCTATAACTAGGCCCCCCGCCGCCGCCGCCGTCTAATCCTTTATCTACAACTAGGCCCTCCGTAGGTATCGTTTTGGATATGCCCTACGCTTTTGATAGCGGCGGGTTAGTACTGTCCGAGTTTGGCTATCCTAGGATTATAACTATATTGCCGGCCGGGCGCCCCGGTGCCTAGTAATAGTTAGGCTAGAAGGTTTCTAATCCGACCGAAGGTTTTTAATCTATTATTTTTCGCTTTACCTTCTAGCGTTGTCCTCGCCCCCTTGCGGTATATACCGTATACTATATTCCTCGCTACGGTCCTTATATCTAAGGGTCCCTACGATGCCTAACCGCTACTTCACGTCGGCATTCTCGTCCTACCCTTACTTATCTCACTCGTCTTTATATCGGCATTCTCGTACTATCCTTATTTATCTCGCCTATATAGGTAGCACTTCCCTAGGCGCGTTACTTTTCGCGTTATTTGTTTGCTATAGCACTGCCGTAAGCGCGCCGGTACTCCTGCGAGCGCGAGTTACTTTCGCGTTATTCCGCGAGCGCGAGTTACTTTTCGCGTTATTCCGTAAGCGCGAGTCACTTTCGTGTTATTAGGGGGATAAGAGTGCCCTTTTCTTCCTTTTGAACTTACTCTTCTTCTTTAACCTACCTCCTTACCCGCCGTACCCCCCTGACCTGCATTCTACGTAGCTACTATCTCTACTACCTCGAAAGGAGCCGCGCCTGCACTACGACCTACGTCTACGTTAAGAACGGAGCCGCGCTCGCGCGCGCAGCTATCGATTCCGCTATAGCTAACCGCAATGTGCCTATCTAACCCGAGACGGACGACGGCGACAGGTTAGAGTACTAGGTAACCGTTCGAGAAAGAAGACAAAGCTCGATGTCGTTCTTAATTATAGTAGCAAGGATAGATACGTTATTATACTCGGCGGAGGTAAGGAGTATCCTCTATAGGGTAACCGACCTAGACGCGGTCGCTGCCCTATTACTAACTCTCGATACGCTAGTTAGAACGGAAGTAGTATATATAGTATACCAACTCTACGACGCGACCTCAACTAGTTACGATGCTATATATATATCGATTCGTAAGAAGTTCGTAGCTATAGCTCCGGACTAGGAGATCCTAGAAGGTAAACTAATCGCAGACGTATTCCCTAGTTTTACGAAGGCAGTAGATCGAGAAAAGGAGGCCCGAAATCGACGAAGGACGGCTTGCTAGAACGTTATTAACCGATAGTTCGGTAGGGATGTCGCTGCTGCCTAGAGCTTCCTTACTAGTCCGACGATATAGGAGGTTTTGCGTACTAATTCGCAGGCCTACGATCTAGGCAGTCTAGCGGCTCTTAGTTCTAATCGTAGGCAAATACTACGCGCTCTCGCGGAAGCAGTAGCGTAGCGATTACTTACTCCTATTACTAGTCGATCGAAGATACCGGAGGTTACGGGAGGCGATTATATTCGTATACGTATACTGCCTACCGACAAGCGATTAGTAGAACCTAGGGGGGAGGCAGAACAACGTATCCTATAGATACGATTTAGGTTCGTCTACGAGGGCGACTTTTATAAGATCGTAAGTAAGGGCTTTATTAAACCTACGCTAACACCTTCGGGGCTATCTATACCGCCGCCTCTACCGCTATTGTCCGAGCAAGCCTAACTCCGTCTATACTAAGGACGCCGTAGGGAGCTAGACCTATCCCTAGACTATAAAGAACCCCCGAGCAAACGCTAACGTACGTTACGACTATTGACGCCGGAGATGCTATAGGTGCCGGATAGTACTTCTAGTTAGAGCCCTATTAATATATATAATCCGTTAGGCCCCCGGGGCCTTACCGGGACAGGCTATATAGAGCCGGGCCTAGAGGCCGCGATCCCGACTACGGAGACAGAGCCGACCGAGGATACGACTAGCGAGGAGGTAGATAACGAGACTAGAGAGTTTACCTTTAACGAAGAGCTAGCCGAGGACGTACTCGCTAAGGGGGGACAAGTTACGTCTCGTATATATACGCCGTTGTCTATATACCGTTATACTCTTTGCCTAGATACGACTAATCTATATCTTATCGGCCTATATATAGCTATACCCCTCTATTAATAGCCGGAGGATATCGTCGAACGAGGCGTCCGGCTATATATAGCAGAGGAGGACCCGGTTCCGTTGTACCGGCACTATACTAGGGTGTTTACGAGCCGTAGGTTCGGACTTAAGTCAAACATCGCTATAGCCCTACTAACTACTCGTATTGCCGAAGTCTGTAGAGCTTATATTAATAGCTAGTTTCTAGAATACTAGTATTAGTACCCGGAATTCTTCTCCCTAGCCTACCGTCTAAGGCACGTAGGTAACGCGCTTAGTCTATATACGTTCCTGTCTCGAATATATACAGGAATGCTAGTTACTCTCTCCGCTATACCCAATGTAGAAACCTTGGTTACTAAGCTCCGATTATTTATAATCGACGCCGGCGAGTAGGCTACGTTCGATCTTATCGGCTTAGTTACGAAGGAGAGGGTTTTTAGGTATACCGAGACGATCTTTAGAGATATCGAACATAAGTTCGATATATACTTATAGCACCTCCGTCGTATAAATAGTCGCTCTAACCTAGGGTAGAACAGGTTATAGATATATAGTATAATTCAATAGCTCGTCCGCTAGGACATCTTATACTAGGCTTTGTACGCTTCTTTGCGCGTAGATAGTAATTACCGTTTAGTGTCTTATCCTTATTACGCGAAGTACTAGCACGGCGACGATAAGGGTAACGAGAATATAAGTTATAATAGCTTCAAGTATATAGACTATAACGTTATAGATCTTACGGCAGGCAAAGGTACTAGTTAGATCTAAGGCTCGGTATCGTTCGATAACGAGACTTATAAGGACTGTACTATACTTGTTTAGGGAATGTACTAGGACGAGACGTTTCGTAAGTAGGCAGAGGTAAACCGCGCCGCCGGTCGTTTGCAGAATAGCCGGATCTACAATATTACGGACAAGGAGCTCGGGCCTAAGCTAAGAAAGAAGATAGGTCTAGAGTAGTAGCTAACTCCGGTCTAGCAATATAGCGTCCGTATTACCGACCCCCGTATTCCTTATAGCGCGCTACCTTCGTAGGGCGTACGACGTACGATCCTCCCTTAGTTCGTAGCTATTACTAACGTAGAAACCGGAGAGATAGAGAACCTAAAAATAGGGACCCTTTAGCAGATTGCGGAGGTATACCGAACAATAACTGCCCTACTATCTAGCCCGTCGGGCTACCCTAATATATATAGTCTAATTCCGTACCGATTTCCTGCCGTAGCCTAGTTAGATAGCCTTAGCCTAATCTTAGACGCTCTAGTTAGTCGCAAATCTTAGACCGACATAGAAGTAATAAACGAGTTGAACTATATTGCTTATATAAAATCTCTTTCTAAGTAGGAGGCGTACAAGCTTAAATAGTAGGCGAACGCTATTAAGAGGTACGAGAAGGTTTTCGACCGTATTCGCAATTCTAAGATACTACTCTTCGGGAACGCTAGTTACTTCTACTATAAGGGTAACTTTGAGTTTCGACCGTAGCCTGATTTTTCTACTCTCGACTCTAAGTATATAGAGGAAGGCTCCGGTGCTACGCTTGAGGGCGATATATCCTAGATAGAATAGGTAGTGCGTTGGTTAGGCCCCCGGGGCCTAACCGGGAGCTTCCGAATATAGGGAGGGTTTAGGTTTTTATAGTGTTTTTACGGTTAGGTGCCTTGTTTTCGACGGGTCGTTTAGGTCTGCTTTTCTATACGTAATCGTTAGATAGGGGGGGGGGGTTTGTTATACCTATATCTACGGGACAGATATATAGGTAGGGGAGGGTATATTAAGCGGCTAGGCGTGTTTCTTTTACGTAGGGCGTTAGGGCAGAGCCGAGAGCCGGACGGCCCGGGAGGGCCGTACTACTTCCGGCGGATAGCTATATAGGGTAGTTTTCTTCTTTTTAGGACGAAGGGGAGGAGGGATATAATCAGGACGTAGACGTACGGATACCTACTCTACTATAATTGATGTCGTTACCCTACGGTACGCTTTGTCTTCTAATATTACCTTTCTTGCTACCTACGGGCATTTACGCGTCCTTCCGGACCTCTACCTATCCTACCCCTTTTACCGCGGAGCTACGCCGCGACCTACCGTAAGCCGAGCCTATCCGATCGTCTACTCGAGGACGGTAGTAGGAGAGAGGGCTTTACGGTGATAATAGCTATATAGGAGGTTAAACCTACTACGTACTATTGCCTAGCACCTACTAATATAGGTATAGGTACTACTACTATAGAGTACGGATAAGTGTTGCGGCCTTTAATACTCGAGTTAATACCGACTATTAACCTCTTTAGAGACCGAAAGACGATCTCCTATTTCTCCTACCGACTAGTAGGCTCGCCCGTACCCGCTCGCTTTCGATTCCTCGCTCTTCTCTATAGAATGCCTTCGCCAAATAGCTCTCCCTCCTCCTCCTCGAGACTACGGATCGGCGTTGGTCAGAACTCGGTATATACTATATTATATATTAAATACATTGCAGTATAGTAATAATATATATAGGAAAATCATACCGAAGTTCGCGCTACTACGCTAGTGCCTAAGACTCGCTAAGTACGTAAGCGAAAGAGGACTACTAATAAAGATAAAGACGAAGAAGCTACTACGATTAAGGCCGAAAAAGATCGTTTTTTAAATAAAGAAATCAAATAGTCGACATTTTTATACGGAGAGATACGAGAGAAGTGCTATAATCGAGTGCTAAAGGAGATCTAGATAAGTATGCTCTCGTATATAGACTACGTCCCTCTCTTGCCTAGTAATATATAGCCTCGACTATTGTATCGCTCTTTGTTCGATTAATAGTAGAGGCTTAGTACTACGACTAATATCTGTAATATAGGAGGGCGTAACAGTATATACAATTGAATATAGAGATAGTAAAGAGAAGTAGTCGACAAACTCTCGTAACTATAAGCGAACTATTCTTAGCAATACTATTGTAAGTGTCCCCGGTTTTCGAGTCCTGTCTATATATACATATATATATACTCGAGGTATTAATAAAAGAATATAGGATTACGTCGAAACGCTACGTATAGGTAAGCCTAATCTCCGCCGTATCTCTAACTACGATAATATCGTAGATTACTTCCGCGAGAAGTTCTCGTCTAAGGACTTCTTCAATATCTAGTCGCTAATAAAAAAATTGTTCGACTACGACTAGAGCTCCGAGCTCGCGAAGTTCTTTTATTAAGGTATATACTATAATAGCTGTATATACGGTTAAGAACGATATAAATGTTAACTTCGAATATATAGAAATTTAGGCTAATCTTCTCGTATTTACGAATCGTTTTGTTATTAAGAATAACTAGTATCGCGCCAAGCTTAGCGATCCTTCTCGTACCGACAGAGGTACTAAAGAAGTCCTAGGAAATGATTTTGTTATAATACTAGCGGATCCGGACTTCGTAGCAGTTACGGTAAAGGAGTTTAAGAGACGTAAGTCTCGACTCGCTGTTCGTACAATCTGCTCCTAGGTATATATACTAACGGTATATAGTAACAATCGCTACTAAGGGCTCTCGCGAGAAGAAGTAGCGTAATTTAAGCTCTCTAAAGCTTATAAAGAAGTCCCGCGCCCCGCTAGTACCCTTATTATATTAGTATTCTTCCGACGAAACGACTATCGTATACGGCATCAGCTGCTAAGGAACCTTCTAGAGCTTCGCTACATCGTATTCTTCTAGTATTACTATCAAAAAGGCATCTAGCTAGTAGGCAGCTAATAAAGATAACTATTTTAGCTATTGTTTTGGGTTGCGATCTAGCGTTTGCTACTAAAGGCCTCTTTAAGCTATAATAAAGATAATTATTCTCCCTATAAGCAACGTTTAGAGCTATACTAACTAACTATATAGTATATAGCCCTATACTTTCCGCCTCTACTTCCGCCTCTACCGTACGGAGGGTTCGACTAATAGATTAACTAGTCCCTCGTCGATCTATTAATAACCTCTAGTTTCGCGTCCTAGACTAGTATATTAGTATAGCCTATCCTTACCTATTATTAAGCACACTCCCCTATTATTCTTACTTAACCTCTAGTTGTAGTCGGTATAGTAGCAATCCCGAACGTAGAACGATTCTAAACGAATGCCCGGCTATAATACGATCCTTCTAGCGGTAATTACCGTAATGTCTTAGGCAATATATCTAACAATTCATATAGCTAGCGACGATTTCCTAATAAAGAACATTTAATACCTCGATATAAAGGAAACCGAACATCTCTATATCCGAAGAGATACGGAACGTTAACAATACGATCTCTCTTTATACTATATTCAGAACATACAACGAACAAAGATAGATAGAAGATTGCTAAACTTAGCCCTACTTACGTTATATACCGTTGATATATATTGTACCTGTTCGGTAAAGTAGTAGAGTAAAATAGTAGAGGGACGGAGTAGAGTAGTAGAGTAGTAGAGTAGTAGAGTAGTAGAGTAGTAGAGGGAAGTAATATCGGTTAAGATTGCTGTAGTCGAACATTTATAGTAGAATAAGGACATGTTGCGTTATACTCTATATCTATATACAGGTATCTGAGCAAGGTCTAGTAGGTCGAGTTTATTGATTTATATATATGTCTATATTGTAGTAGATATAGAATTCATTAGCAACGTCTCGTGCTAGCGCTAACGCTAGGAGGTAGATCTTAGCGCGTTCCGTATACATAGGTACGCGTAGGTTTGTTCCTGCCTATATATATACGTCTACTATCCTAATTCTTAATACTAGTACGACTTCGACTTTCAACTATTAGTATTATAATCGCTTCTCGCGCTATCCGAGTCTACGTACGAATATTAATATCGTATAGGTACAACTTAAGATAGGATCGACTATACCCGGTACCGGTACTAACATACGCCTACTATACGCATTGTTTCTGTTTGCTATAGCAAATTCCGTACCTTCTGTTCGAGCTTGAGGTTAGTATACTTTTAATATTGTTACATTTACTTCTTAATCGACTCTTTATATTAACTAGAATCTCTCTCGCTTACCGCGAATATAGTTAAGACTAGAAAGAAGCCGCTAAGGGGGAAACCTAGAGCTAATAGAGTCGCTGTACCTACCGGAGTTAAGAAGGAGTTTGGCTAATCTAGTACCTCTAATACCCTAGAGCTATCCCGCAAATGTACTCGTACTAATATAGCCTACGCGGAGGTAGAATCAGAGGCAGATCTAGTAGAGAGCGAAAGCGATAACTTGTTTGTTTAGTAAGGCGATATAGATACGCGCATACCGGAACAACTAGAGCTAACTACAGATATAAGTTACCTACTTAGTAGTAGGATACGTATACTCGGTTCGAGCATTTAGGCTAATATCTTAGTAGACTATTAACCTCGATAAGCTTGATTCTCGTTTGCTTGCTCTTAACGCTACAGATAACGATAACGCAGTAATTACTAGCGGTATCGCCGAGTTGCTCGAGTTGTAGGAGGTTGCAGACTACTAGGATCGTAATAATATAAATAGCGATAACGATGAACCTACGGAGGATAGGCCTTATCTAGAGGAAGACGCTAGAGATACTAGAGCCGATACTAGAGTAGATACTAGAGTAGATACTAGAGCCGATACTAGAGCCGATACTAGAGCCTATACTAGAGCCGATACTAGAATAGAGACAGGCAATTACCCGTACGATAGCAATGTTAATATAATTAGTAATAAGACTAGTACTAGTATTAGGTCGATAGATCCTTCTATAGCTCGTCCCCTAGTTACGCGGTCTAGGTTCGGACCTAATACGTCGCAATCACTTACTTACAAGCGTCTTAATAATCCAGTTCTAGACACCGAGTTAGCTCTTAGTATCTTCGCCTAGTTGACTAGACTCTCTCGTCCGGAGTACGACAGCTTGGTTGCTATATAGCGCGCGGCCTACCGAGTAGGTTACGATCCTTATAATCTTCCTAATACGCTTAATACGTCTAAAAAACGTATAAAGTAGTCGCTGCTACTGTTTAAGCTCTATATATAGTTAACGAAACTAATTAAGCTATCGCGAATGCCTTCTCGACTAGCGGGGGACAAAGATATAGACGAGGTTCCTATCGAGGATCTCTACTTCTTCAATCTTCAGACTCTCTATCGGGCGTATCTATTAATACTAGAGATCTTGAGGAAAATGTACTAGGGCCTAGGCAAGTTCGTCGATATACTATCCGAGCTATAGGAGTCGAATTCTTAGCATTTATCTATTCGTATTTCGAGCGGTATGTTTGTAGTGTACCTAGGCGAGATCTAACTACTATATATAGCTGACTCTAGTACTTAGTCTCGTATTGCGAAAGGTAAAGCTATACAATTGTATATAGTTACTGCTAACTACGCTAATCGATATAGAGGCAGGGCAGGTAAGCCTATTTTCCTGTCTAACTTCGTACGCTTTAAGTGTACGAATCCTACTTACGATTGTTATACTAGTAGCAAAAAGCGTTATATCGGTATTGTTACTACTATAGCTAAAGATTATCGCTCTGTCGCTACTGAAATAGGTACGATTACGTTAAAGATTCGGTATATTGCTCTAGCAGACGTACTCTAGGACCTTTAGCCTACGGGCGATAATTTTGTAGAGAATATAGAGCTAGCAGCAGATCGATCGCGAGAGCTTTTCCTACTAGGAGACGACTAGTACGTCTACTTTGTCTTACTATCGAAGGTCGAACTACTAGAGTCCCTTTTGTATATCTACTATAACTTCTAGGGCTCGATTGCTAGCAACGACGAACTATTGCCGAATATACTATAGAACGTAGGTCCCTTCGACTTCTTGTTATATCGTATCGTATATACCGGCAAAGCTGCAGAGCTAGAACTTCGGCCTATATAGAAGAATTATCCTATTCGTAGTAAGATTGAGATTAAGCACTTTAGTCGTTAAGAGTTGTTAAATAAATTCTTCTCTGCTTACAACGGCAATATAGTAGTCTTGTTAACTCCTATACTCGACTTCCTCGATAGCTTTAGGTTGTATCGTAATATAAACCGTAGCTATATAGGCTACTACAAGATAAATAGCGCATTTACTATTAAGGAGCGTAAGAGACGGAACAACATTATTATAGCTACTATCGGCCTATATAGAAGCAATCTAAAAGACGTTGTTAGTATAATTAGTCCGCTTACGACCGAGCTCGATACTAGTATTGTAATAGATATTAATAGTGTAGACACTATAGTCTGTATTATAACGATATACTTTATTAGCGATATACCGCAGTAGTAGGAAAACAGTAGGTTTTAGAGCTAGAGGGCTAATTACGGCTGCAGAATGTATATATATATAAAGGAGGACTAGAAGAACCTAGACCTAGATCTTGTTGAGCAAGGCCGCTATTACTAGGAGGTCGAGCGCCTCTAGCGTCGTATAAACGAGATAACTACTAAGGTTGCTAAGGAGCGCTTTATCTATAGCGATACGGGCAACGCGAGAAGCATAGATCTAGAAGTAACCCGCCTAGCTATACAACGTATTACGCCTACACTCGATCGGATTCTAACTCGCCCTCCCGAGCCTTACTACTCTGAATTCGGTAGTATTACGAAGATAGTATTACAACTGCTTGTAGAGTCTATCCTTACTAAGCTAGCTGCCCTAGAGTTTGCGTCTATTATACGTTTATTCGTATTTCTACTAGACTGCCCTTATCTGCCGTCTCTAGTTCGCTATATTAGAAGCTATATACTAACAGATTACGGACGCTAGGGATTTATTATCTCCGTTCTATTATAAAGCTAGCTCCGACCGAAACATATCTATAGACATTTTCTAGAGGCACTACCTCTAGTTATAGGCAACTCGCTCCGTACTCTTAGTCGAATTATAGGCTAGGCTATAGAGGACTCCTTATATGTTCATATAATTACCCTTTGTTTCGTACGTATCGCTAGATCCAACCGTATGTTAATAGTAGACTCTCTTACTATTGCTTAACGTTAGACAATAGACGTAGAGCTTAGACTAGGACGCGAGATATTCTAGCTACTTAACGAAACTGCAGCAATAGCTAGGCCTCGTTATAGGTTAGGTTAGGTATAGGTTAGGTACAACCCAACTTAAATACCTAACCCTACAAATAAGCTAGGTACCTAGCTTATAAGCGGAGTACAACCTAACGGTAAAAACCTAGTAGGTATACCTAATAGGTATTGCAATAGGTATTATATAATACGAGTTGAATACCTACGAAATAGTAGAAAATAATATAAATAAGGTATATATACCTACTACCTGATTCCTAGAGCGCAGATTTTAATAGGAAAATATTTTATGCTTACTACAGCTGCCGACTATATATACCGACTATATATACAGACTAAAAAGAGATTACTAGAAAGGAAAGCTCTAACTAATTAATTATAGTTATAAGCTACTATATACTAAGGACAGAATGTAACAGCTAGGCCTAGAGGCATATAGTCCTAGAGGGCGGTTAGGTATTTGAGCCTAAGGTACGTTAGCCTAAGGCAGGACGGGCTGCGGAAGCAGTACGTTCCGAGTCGTCGGGCGATCGGCTATCGGGCGACCGCCCGCGCGGCGCAGCGCCCGCGTATACTTAGCGTAGGGGTATATTATACGACGCCGCTCTCTCCTTTCCGAAGGACAAGAATTAGTTTGTTCCTTTTCCGACGCGGTAGGAAGGACGCTCTATATATTACTATATACCCTACTCTTATATTTCTAATTCTTCTATCCTTCTAAAGGGTAGTAATCTATAGAGGTCCTATAGCCCTACGACAACAACGCGACCGTGCCGTAGCTATAGCGTAGGCGGGCCGCGTTATCGGCGAAGTAGACGAAGATACCTAACCTTCCGAGGAGATGGTATTAGGCTCTATAAGTGCCTAGGCAGACGGGAACCTAGGGGAGACTCCTTTCGAGGAGGCTCCTATCTAGCCGGAGGCCTACGTAGCCGACCTGTATACTAGACGTATATAGCTCGAGGAGGTAAATCAGCGTCTCCGTATAGAGTTAGAAGTTCAGGCCCTCGAGAGGGAAAACTAACGTCTATAGGAGCAAATTTAGGGCCGAGTACTAACCCTAGCTATTACAGTTACTATAGACAACGACGATACCGAGCCTAATCTTCTCGACGGGCTCGAGGAAGACCTTAGGTCGACGGACCTACGCAACGTACGCAGACGGGCTACGAACCCGTCGCGTACCTACTCCCTATATAGGGGCCCTAAGATTCGGGAACCTAAGCCGTTCAAAGGAGACACCGATAAGGAATGTCGTAACTTTATTAGGTATCTCGAGGTCGTCTTCCTTAGCGCTTTCCGAGAATATCGAACCGACTAAGACAAGGTCCTATATAGTATTATATAGCTCGTAGGCGAAGCGTAGGAGACGTAGTACGACGAACATTCCGACGTAATCCCCGAGGACTACACTTAGGAGAAATTTAAGGGATAGCTCCGTAGTACCGTCGGTAATTAGTCGAACCGTTAGATCGGCGTAATAATCGAGTATAAAAGGGTACGTTAAGGTCCGGACTAGAGCGTCCGTTATTTCGTAGTATAGCTCAGTTATCTAGAAGCCTAGTTTAACTATACGCAAGTGTAGCTAATACGCTACTTCCTCGTAAAGTTAAAGCCGTCGCTACGTAGGGACATCGTTAAGGGATATACTATCCCTAATACGCGAGTAGAGCTCGTAAACCTAGTAAGGCGCCTAGAACAAGCAGACAACGCCCTAGTAGTCCGTACTAAGGACGAGCCCTATCGGCGCGACTATAGTATATAGGGCAAATATAAGCGTACCGAGAGCGACGCGCCGCGAAGCTACGACGATCGATAGGATCGAAGCAAGAGTAGGGCCCTATACGATAGACGTACCTTATCGACCGTAGCGACGTCGACGGTACGAGGGTACGAGAACCTAGAGTATTACTCCTATAAAAAGAAGGGATATATCGCGACCGACTCCGTATACCTTAACTATACGAGCCGCGATAAGGCGAATACGGTTCGTAGGGTTACTGTACCTAAAGAGCAAGCGTCGAAAAAAGAGAAGGTATTAGAGGAGAGTCGCAACCTCTAGATGCCTATCTTAATAGCGATACCCCCTTACCTATCTAAGTATACTATACCCGCGTCCTCGAAGGATAAGTCGAGACATATAAGGGGCGTACCTCTGCTACTATACTACTCGACAATACCGCGGACATTAACGTAGTGTCGCGTAGCTTCGTACTAAAGCATAACCTCGCGGTCTATAGGAACGTACTCCTACCGCCGGCGAGCTCGTTTATAGGCTAGTTAGGTTACTGCTACGGAGCGTACTACATCCGTATTACCCTCGCAGATTCTACGGATAAGGAGCGTACGACAGGCGGATTGTTCTATACCTACGATATACCGGAACCTAATCTTATCCTAGGGCGGCCGTAGCGTCGTACCTAGCAAGTAGTAGTAGATAGTACTACCGACGAATGGCGCTACGGCAGCGAGCACTTGTACGTTAAGGTCCGAGAGGTACCTAATTTCTTTAAGGACCTAAAGAACTCGTCCTGCGTATACGTAGTAATAGTACGTAGGATAGACGTAGGGTTAGAGCTTGTAGAGTTGCCGATAGAGTATTAGGACTACTATAATGTCTTGTTTCCTATAGACGAACAACGCAGTAAACTAGTAGATAGCGTAGAGTATACGATCGACCTACGGCTAGGTACCGTTCTACCGTTCTAACCGTTGTACTACTAGTCCGGTACTGAACTTAAGTACCTATACAAGTATATTACCAACGTACTAGAACACGACTGGATTAAGACTAGTATAAGTAAAGCAGGCGCGCCGGTGCTGTTCGTACTAAAGAAGGATAGCTTACTACGATTGTACGTAGACTATCGCGGCCTGAACGAGATTACGGTTAAAAACCGGTACCCCCTACCCCTTATAGGCGAAACGCTAGACAGGCTTATAGGAGCCGAGTAGTTTACGTATCTAGACTTAGCCGATGCCTACTACCGTATTAAGATTAAGGAAAGCGACCGCTAGAAGACTGCGTTTCGTACGCGCTACGGTTACTTCTAGTACAAGGTTATGCCTTTTGGTCTAACTAACGCCCCGGCAACGTTCTAGGCGTATATTAACCGAGCCCTAGTAGGATTGGTTAATATTACCTATATAGTATACCTCGACGATATCCTTATCTATAGCAAGACACGCAAGCAGTATATAAAGGACGTACGCAAGGTACTTAAGAGGCTCCGTAAATTCGTACTCTACGCGTAGCGCGCAAAATACAAGTTCTTTATAAAGGAGGTCGACTACCTTAGGTTCGTCGTAACCCCCGGCGGCGTAAAGATAGACCCTCGTAGGGTAGACGCAATCGGAGCGTAGCTAATACCGACTACCTTAACGGAGGTATAGTCCTTTCTAGGATTTGCGAATTTTTATCGTAGATTTATCTTCGAATACTCGAGGATCGTAGTACCCTTAACGGTACTATTAAAGGGAGCCGTAAAAGGCAGGAAGCTAGGACCGATCTAGTAGGGCGTAGCCGAGGAGTATACGTTTTAAGAGATTAAGCGGCGTTTCTAGTAAGTACCCCTATTAAGGCATTTTGACCCGGCGTTACGGCTATGTATCGAAAGCGACGCCTCGGCGTTTGCTATCGTAGGTATTCTAAGCTAACTCTTCGGCTCTAAGTAGTACCCTATTGCCTTCTACTCCTGTAAGATAATTCCTATAGAATGTAACTACGAGATATACGACTCGGAATTATTAGTAGTAGTCGAGTTATTTAAAGCTTAGCGGCTATACTACGAAGGCGCCTAGTATACGGTTAAGGTACTCGTCGACTACGCTAACCTAAGAGGATTTATAGGCGTAAAGAAACTTACGGGACGATAGGCCCGTTAGGCGACATTCCTAGCGGCTTTCGATTTTACTATTATCTACTAGGCAGGCAAGCGAAACCTAGCCGACGGTCCGTCGCGACGTAGCGATTACGTACGTAAGTCGCGTAAGGTAACTAACCTCCTCCCTACCCTACAAACCAAGCTATAGCTATAGGACGGATATACGCTAGAAGTAGACAGTCCGAAGGTATCGCGTATCCGTATTACCGGCGATCGCTTGTACCGCGGCGTTAAGAGAGGTACCGACGCTAACCTATAGTAGTACTGTACGTCGCCTATCCGCGTTGCCTAAGTAGTGTTAAAGGACGAGTAACCGTACGCGAACGTCTCCGACTTAATTCTAATATATACCCGCGCGCTCGTCTAGGCAGAACCTAACGTACGCGTAGTATATAAGCAGGCGATAAGCAACTAGGGCGTATTCGAGGACTACGTCGCCTAGGAAGGCAACTTGTAGGTAGGCGACGCGCTATATATATCTAAGGACTACGCCCTTAGAGCGTAGCTAATACGTATACACTACGACGACCCGTTAGTAGGACACTTCGAGAAGGACAAGACAACGGCCTTAATCCGAAGAAAGTACTCGTAGCTAGGGATAGCTACCGAGGTAGCAGATTATATCGCTACCTACGACGCCTGTCAAAAGTCGAAAGCGCGACGCTACTATCTATACGGCGAACTAGCTGCGCTGCCTATACTAGAAAGGCCGTTCTAAGAATTAACCTAGGACTTTATTATAGACTTGCCGCTAAGCAAGCGCGGCGACCGCGTCTACGATACGATCCTCGTAATCGTCGACAGGTATACTAAAATAGTAACCTTCGTACTAACTACGAAGAAATGTACTAGCGTAGATCTAGTAGATATCCTAGTAAACGAAATCGTATAGCGGTTCGGTATGCCCGTAGGCATTATAAGCGATAGAGGCTCGGTATTTACGAGCTAGTTCTAGTCAGACTTCTATTATAAGGCGTAGGTAAAACGTAGGCTTAGTATAGCGTTCTACGCGCAAACCGACGGTTAAACCGAACGGATGAACTAGGTAATCGAGACGTACCTACGCATCTACTACTTAGAGCAATAGGATAATTAGGCTAGTATGCTAACGTAAGCTAAATTCGCGTATAACAACAGCGATTACGCTGTATTAAAGATGTTACTATTCAAAGTATTGTATAGTTTCAATCCGGAGCTAGTAACAAGTACGTATAACGCTCGGGGCGAGCTCGCGGAGAGGGAGGTACCGGCCGTAGTAGACGCTATAGAGAGACTGAAACGGAACTACGAAACCCTAAGTAAGCGCTAGCGACGCGTAGGTAAAGCGTAGGCGACGTACTTCAACTCTAAGTATACCGCGATAGGGTTCAAAGTAGGGAATATAGTACTACTATCTACTAAAAACCTAAGGTTGAAGGTACCTACGAAGAAGTTCGTAGATAAGTTCGTAGGGCTATTTAAGGTAATTAATATTGTAGGAAAGCAGGCGTACCGCTTAGCCCTACTAGTAGGGTTACAGATCTATAACGTCTTCTACGTCTTATATCTCGAGCCCTATAAGGGCCGCGCAGGTAACGCGTAGGAGGGAACCCTTCTACTCGCCGATAAGGAAGGGCTCTACGAGGTAGAAAAGATCTTGGATACGCGCCTAAGGAAGGGCATCCGATAGTACTTAGTACGCTAGCGTAGCTAGCCCGAGGAATTTGATTAATAGGAACCTAAAGAGTATATTAGTAAGTACGCCGCCCTCGACGAGTTCGAAGCGCAGCGGAAACGTAGTAGTATAGTACGAGCGAGACGTAGGTAGAGAGATCAAGAATTAATTTGCTTTTGACTAGCTAAGCCGGGGACACTATATATACAAAAAAACAAAAACACTAAAACCTACGCGCAGCGTACTAGAAACGCAGGCCAACCGAACGCGACGAGAGGGCTAGGTACCTACGGCACTACCGGTACTAGTAGTACTAGAAGAGGGAGTAGCAGGAGTAGGGCTAATAGGAGGAACGGTAGGACCGGTACCGTTACCGGCACCGTTACCGGCACCGTTACCGGCGTCGTTGTCGTCGTCGTCGTTAGTGTCGTCGCTATCGCTAGGCAGGCTTATCTTAGCCTTACCGTCCGATAGGTACGGCTCCTAACTACCGTAGTCGGGATACGCGGTCGCTACCGCGCTATCTAAGGCAGTACCGGCAGCGCTAGCTAAGCGAGCTATCTACGACAGACGTTAGCGACGCCTACGAGTAGGGTACGAAGCGATAGAACTTACCTCGTACTATAGCTTAAAAATGCTCTAAAGGGCCGAGGTAGCTTTCGCTATCTCTAGGTAGTCGGCTACGGCTAGGGCGCTCGACGCCGGCGCGCTAGCTATACTACTACTACCCTTCTTCGGCGTCTTATAGACGCCGACGGCCTTGCCCTTATTAGAGGCAAGTACCTTCTTACTCTCTAGAATCTTACCCCCTAGCCGCTATAAGCGCCGTATTACCTATACCGAGCGTATACCGGCTATATAAGAACGAAGCGCCGCGCGTAGGACGCGTAGGTAGCGCGCCTGCCGAAGTAGGTCTAGGTCTACTACGCGTTCGTACGCGTAGCGCCCTTTCGCGTACCTCTAGTACTTCTTCTTACGGCCGGGAGCTATTACGCTATTGTAGGCGCGCTCGGCGACGCCGTTCGCGTCTACTACTATCGGATTAGTAAGGAAACGTAGGTAAGGCGTACGCAGCGCGTAGGTATCGACGTACCCTTGAACATATGCTCTATATAGCGGAGGCAAATGTTATACGCTCTAGCTACGATACGACCGCGACGCGGATCGCGCTCTAGAACGGGTTTCTTAGGTACCTTTGCGGCTGTCGCGCGCTTCGGAGGCATATCGCGTATATATAGGTTACGAAGAGAGTACGAAGAGCTTGTAGCTTTCCGTAAAAAATAGATTTGTAGAAGAACTAAGGGACGAAGAAAAACACGTAGCGCAGAGGACGAAATATACTTACTCGTTACTATTACCTGTTGCTAGGTAAAGCTTTCTTCTATCGCATTCTACGGTCTATTAACTTCCTTACATTCTACTATATAGAATGCCCTAGGGTAACTACTAGGATTCCTAGTATAGCGACTAGCTTCTATATAGAATACGAACATCTCCGTACGCGCCCTATACGCGTTCCGTATACGATACGTAGAAAACGTCGCTAGGGACAGCTCTATTAGGGAGAGGAGATAATTGTAATAGCTAGGCCTAGAGGTATATAGTCCTAGGAGGCGGTTAGGTATTTGAGCCTAAGGTACGTTAGCCTAAGGTAGGACGGGCTGCAGAAGCAGTACGTTCCGAGTCGTCGGGCGATCGGCTATCGGGCGACCGCCCGCGCGGCGCAGCGCCCGCGTATGCTTAGCGTAGGGGTATATTATACGACGCCGCTCTCTCCTTTCCGAAGGACAAGAATTAGTTTGTTCCTTTTCCGACGCGGTAGGAAGGACGCTCTATATATTACTATATACCCTACTCTTATATTTCTAATTCTTCTATCCTTCTAAAGGGTAGTAATCTATAGAGGTCCTATAGCCCTACGACAACAACGCGACCGTGCCGTAGCTATAGCGTAGGCGGGCCGCGTTATCGGCGAAGTAGACGAAGATACCTAACCTTCCGAGGAGATGGTATTAGGCTCTATAAGTGCCTAGGCAGACGGGAACCTAGGGGAGACTCCTTTCGAGGAGGCTCCTATCTAGCCGGAGGCCTACGTAGCCGACCTGTATACTAGACGTATATAGCTCGAGGAGGTAAATCAGCGTCTCCGTATAGAGTTAGAAGTTCAGGCCCTCGAGAGGGAAAACTAACGTCTATAGGAGCAAATTTAGGGCCGAGTACTAACCCTAGCTATTACAGTTACTATAGACAACGACGATACCGAGCCTAATCTTCTCGACGGGCTCGAGGAAGACCTTAGGTCGACGGACCTACGCAACGTACGCAGACGGGCTACGAACCCGTCGCGTACCTACTCCCTATATAGGGGCCCTAAGATTCGGGAACCTAAGCCGTTCAAAGGAGACACCGATAAGGAATGTCGTAACTTTATTAGGTATCTCGAGGTCGTCTTCCTTAGCGCTTTCCGAGAATATCGAACCGACTAAGACAAGGTCCTATATAGTATTATATAGCTCGTAGGCGAAGCGTAGGAGACGTAGTACGACGAACATTCCGACGTAATCCCCGAGGACTACACTTAGGAGAAATTTAAGGGATAGCTCCGTAGTACCGTCGGTAATTAGTCGAACCGTTAGATCGGCGTAATAATCGAGTATAAAAGGGTACGTTAAGGTCCGGACTAGAGCGTCCGTTATTTCGTAGTATAGCTCAGTTATCTAGAAGCCTAGTTTAACTATACGCAAGTGTAGCTAATACGCTACTTCCTCGTAAAGTTAAAGCCGTCGCTACGTAGGGACATCGTTAAGGGATATACTATCCCTAATACGCGAGTAGAGCTCGTAAACCTAGTAAGGCGCCTAGAACAAGCAGACAACGCCCTAGTAGTCCGTACTAAGGACGAGCCCTATCGGCGCGACTATAGTATATAGGGCAAATATAAGCGTACCGAGAGCGACGCGCCGCGAAGCTACGACGATCGATAGGATCGAAGCAAGAGTAGGGCCCTATACGATAGACGTACCTTATCGACCGTAGCGACGTCGACGGTACGAGGGTACGAGAACCTAGAGTATTACTCCTATAAAAAGAAGGGATATATCGCGACCGACTCCGTATACCTTAACTATACGAGCCGCGATAAGGCGAATACGGTTCGTAGGGTTACTGTACCTAAAGAGCAAGCGTCGAAAAAAGAGAAGGTATTAGAGGAGAGTCGCAACCTCTAGATGCCTATCTTAATAGCGATACCCCCTTACCTATCTAAGTATACTATACCCGCGTCCTCGAAGGATAAGTCGAGACATATAAGGGGCGTACCTCTGCTACTATACTACTCGACAATACCGCGGACATTAACGTAGTGTCGCGTAGCTTCGTACTAAAGCATAACCTCGCGGTCTATAGGAACGTACTCCTACCGCCGGCGAGCTCGTTTATAGGCTAGTTAGGTTACTGCTACGGAGCGTACTACATCCGTATTACCCTCGCAGATTCTACGGATAAGGAGCGTACGACAGGCGGATTGTTCTATACCTACGATATACCGGAACCTAATCTTATCCTAGGGCGGCCGTAGCGTCGTACCTAGCAAGTAGTAGTAGATAGTACTACCGACGAATGGCGCTACGGCAGCGAGCACTTGTACGTTAAGGTCCGAGAGGTACCTAATTTCTTTAAGGACCTAAAGAACTCGTCCTGCGTATACGTAGTAATAGTACGTAGGATAGACGTAGGGTTAGAGCTTGTAGAGTTGCCGATAGAGTATTAGGACTACTATAATGTCTTGTTTCCTATAGACGAACAACGCAGTAAACTAGTAGATAGCGTAGAGTATACGATCGACCTACGGCTAGGTACCGTTCTACCGTTCTAACCGTTGTACTACTAGTCCGGTACTGAACTTAAGTACCTATACAAGTATATTACCAACGTACTAGAACACGACTGGATTAAGACTAGTATAAGTAAAGCAGGCGCGCCGGTGCTGTTCGTACTAAAGAAGGATAGCTTACTACGATTGTACGTAGACTATCGCGGCCTGAACGAGATTACGGTTAAAAACCGGTACCCCCTACCCCTTATAGGCGAAACGCTAGACAGGCTTATAGGAGCCGAGTAGTTTACGTATCTAGACTTAGCCGATGCCTACTACCGTATTAAGATTAAGGAAAGCGACCGCTAGAAGACTGCGTTTCGTACGCGCTACGGTTACTTCTAGTACAAGGTTATGCCTTTTGGTCTAACTAACGCCCCGGCAACGTTCTAGGCGTATATTAACCGAGCCCTAGTAGGATTGGTTAATATTACCTATATAGTATACCTCGACGATATCCTTATCTATAGCAAGACACGCAAGCAGTATATAAAGGACGTACGCAAGGTACTTAAGAGGCTCCGTAAATTCGTACTCTACGCGTAGCGCGCAAAATACAAGTTCTTTATAAAGGAGGTCGACTACCTTAGGTTCGTCGTAACCCCCGGCGGCGTAAAGATAGACCCTCGTAGGGTAGACGCAATCGGAGCGTAGCTAATACCGACTACCTTAACGGAGGTATAGTCCTTTCTAGGATTTGCGAATTTTTATCGTAGATTTATCTTCGAATACTCGAGGATCGTAGTACCCTTAACGGTACTATTAAAGGGAGCCGTAAAAGGCAGGAAGCTAGGACCGATCTAGTAGGGCGTAGCCGAGGAGTATACGTTTTAAGAGATTAAGCGGCGTTTCTAGTAAGTACCCCTATTAAGGCATTTTGACCCGGCGTTACGGCTATGTATCGAAAGCGACGCCTCGGCGTTTGCTATCGTAGGTATTCTAAGCTAACTCTTCGGCTCTAAGTAGTACCCTATTGCCTTCTACTCCTGTAAGATAATTCCTATAGAATGTAACTACGAGATATACGACTCGGAATTATTAGTAGTAGTCGAGTTATTTAAAGCTTAGCGGCTATACTACGAAGGCGCCTAGTATACGGTTAAGGTACTCGTCGACTACGCTAACCTAAGAGGATTTATAGGCGTAAAGAAACTTACGGGACGATAGGCCCGTTAGGCGACATTCCTAGCGGCTTTCGATTTTACTATTATCTACTAGGCAGGCAAGCGAAACCTAGCCGACGGTCCGTCGCGACGTAGCGATTACGTACGTAAGTCGCGTAAGGTAACTAACCTCCTCCCTACCCTACAAACCAAGCTATAGCTA
This sequence comes from Sphaerulina musiva SO2202, assembly GCF_000320565.1. Classification (NCBI taxonomy): domain Eukaryota; kingdom Fungi; phylum Ascomycota; class Dothideomycetes; order Mycosphaerellales; family Mycosphaerellaceae; genus Sphaerulina; species Sphaerulina musiva. Next base: position 698,900 of record NW_016017391.1, read on the forward strand.
TAGGACGGATATACGCTAGAAGTAGACAGTCCGAAGGTATCGCGTATCCGTATTACCGGCGATCGCTTGTACCGCGGCGTTAAGAGAGGTACCGACGCTAACCTATAGTAGTACTGTACGTCGCCTATCCGCGTTGCCTAAGTAGTGTTAAAGGACGAGTAACCGTACGCGAACGTCTCCGACTTAATTCTAATATATACCCGCGCGCTCGTCTAGGCAGAACCTAACGTACGCGTAGTATATAAGCAGGCGATAAGCAACTAGGGCGTATTCGAGGACTACGTCGCCTAGGAAGGCAACTTGTAGGTAGGCGACGCGCTATATATATCTAAGGACTACGCCCTTAGAGCGTAGCTAATACGTATACACTACGACGACCCGTTAGTAGGACACTTCGAGAAGGACAAGACAACGGCCTTAATCCGAAGAAAGTACTCGTAGCTAGGGATAGCTACCGAGGTAGCAGATTATATCGCTACCTACGACGCCTGTCAAAAGTCGAAAGCGCGACGCTACTATCTATACGGCGAACTAGCTGCGCTGCCTATACTAGAAAGGCCGTTCTAAGAATTAACCTAGGACTTTATTATAGACTTGCCGCTAAGCAAGCGCGGCGACCGCGTCTACGATACGATCCTCGTAATCGTCGACAGGTATACTAAAATAGTAACCTTCGTACTAACTACGAAGAAATGTACTAGCGTAGATCTAGTAGATATCCTAGTAAACGAAATCGTATAGCGGTTCGGTATGCCCGTAGGCATTATAAGCGATAGAGGCTCGGTATTTACGAGCTAGTTCTAGTCAGACTTCTATTATAAGGCGTAGGTAAAACGTAGGCTTAGTATAGCGTTCTACGCGCAAACCGACGGTTAAACCGAACGGATGAACTAGGTAATCGAGACGTACCTACGCATCTACTACTTAGAGCAATAGGATAATTAGGCTAGTATGCTAACGTAAGCTAAATTCGCGTATAACAACAGCGATTACGCTGTATTAAAGATGTTACTATTCAAAGTATTGTATAGTTTCAATCCGGAGCTAGTAACAAGTACGTATAACGCTCGGGGCGAGCTCGCGGAGAGGGAGGTACCGGCCGTAGTAGACGCTATAGAGAGACTGAAACGGAACTACGAAACCCTAAGTAAGCGCTAGCGACGCGTAGGTAAAGCGTAGGCGACGTACTTCAACTCTAAGTATACCGCGATAGGGTTCAAAGTAGGGAATATAGTACTACTATCTACTAAAAACCTAAGGTTGAAGGTACCTACGAAGAAGTTCGTAGATAAGTTCGTAGGGCTATTTAAGGTAATTAATATTGTAGGAAAGCAGGCGTACCGCTTAGCCCTACTAGTAGGGTTACAGATCTATAACGTCTTCTACGTCTTATATCTCGAGCCCTATAAGGGCCGCGCAGGTAACGCGTAGGAGGGAACCCTTCTACTCGCCGATAAGGAAGGGCTCTACGAGGTAGAAAAGATCTTGGATACGCGCCTAAGGAAGGGCATCCGATAGTACTTAGTACGCTAGCGTAGCTAGCCCGAGGAATTTGATTAATAGGAACCTAAAGAGTATATTAGTAAGTACGCCGCCCTCGACGAGTTCGAAGCGCAGCGGAAACGTAGTAGTATAGTACGAGCGAGACGTAGGTAGAGAGATCAAGAATTAATTTGCTTTTGACTAGCTAAGCCGGGGACACTATATATACAAAAAAACAAAAACACTAAAACCTACGCGCAGCGTACTAGAAACGCAGGCCAACCGAACGCGACGAGAGGGCTAGGTACCTACGGCACTACCGGTACTAGTAGTACTAGAAGAGGGAGTAGCAGGAGTAGGGCTAATAGGAGGAACGGTAGGACCGGTACCGTTACCGGCACCGTTACCGGCACCGTTACCGGCGTCGTTGTCGTCGTCGTCGTTAGTGTCGTCGCTATCGCTAGGCAGGCTTATCTTAGCCTTACCGTCCGATAGGTACGGCTCCTAACTACCGTAGTCGGGATACGCGGTCGCTACCGCGCTATCTAAGGCAGTACCGGCAGCGCTAGCTAAGCGAGCTATCTACGACAGACGTTAGCGACGCCTACGAGTAGGGTACGAAGCGATAGAACTTACCTCGTACTATAGCTTAAAAATGCTCTAAAGGGCCGAGGTAGCTTTCGCTATCTCTAGGTAGTCGGCTACGGCTAGGGCGCTCGACGCCGGCGCGCTAGCTATACTACTACTACCCTTCTTCGGCGTCTTATAGACGCCGACGGCCTTGCCCTTATTAGAGGCAAGTACCTTCTTACTCTCTAGAATCTTACCCCCTAGCCGCTATAAGCGCCGTATTACCTATACCGAGCGTATACCGGCTATATAAGAACGAAGCGCCGCGCGTAGGACGCGTAGGTAGCGCGCCTGCCGAAGTAGGTCTAGGTCTACTACGCGTTCGTACGCGTAGCGCCCTTTCGCGTACCTCTAGTACTTCTTCTTACGGCCGGGAGCTATTACGCTATTGTAGGCGCGCTCGGCGACGCCGTTCGCGTCTACTACTATCGGATTAGTAAGGAAACGTAGGTAAGGCGTACGCAGCGCGTAGGTATCGACGTACCCTTGAACATATGCTCTATATAGCGGAGGCAAATGTTATACGCTCTAGCTACGATACGACCGCGACGCGGATCGCGCTCTAGAACGGGTTTCTTAGGTACCTTTGCGGCTGTCGCGCGCTTCGGAGGCATATCGCGTATATATAGGTTACGAAGAGAGTACGAAGAGCTTGTAGCTTTCCGTAAAAAATAGATTTGTAGAAGAACTAAGGGACGAAGAAAAACACGTAGCGCAGAGGACGAAATATACTTACTCGTTACTATTACCTGTTGCTAGGTAAAGCTTTCTTCTATCGCATTCTACGGTCTATTAACTTCCTTACATTCTACTATATAGAATGCCCTAGGGTAACTACTAGGATTCCTAGTATAGCGACTAGCTTCTATATAGAATACGAACATCTCCGTACGCGCCCTATACGCGTTCCGTATACGATACGTAGAAAACGTCGCTAGGGACAGCTCTATTAGGGAGAGGAGATAATTGTAATAGCTAGGCCTAGAGGTATATAGTCCTAGGAGGCGGTTAGGTATTTGAGCCTAAGGTACGTTAGCCTAAGGTAGGACGGGCTGCAGAAGCAGTACGTTCCGAGTCGTCGGGCGATCGGCTATCGGGCGACCGCCCGCGCGGCGCAGCGCCCGCGTATGCTTAGCGTAGGGGTATATTATACGACGCCGCTCTCTCCTTTCCGAAGGACAAGAATTAGTTTGTTCCTTTTCCGACGCGGTAGGAAGGACGCTCTATATATTACTATACACCCTACTCTTATATAGAAACTACCTTACTTCTTAGTAAGTAGCTAAGTATCTAGAGCAGATTGCTCCTTTGCTTAAGCGTCTTAAATCTTTTAATAGGCGTAAAGCTAATCTTCGAAGTTTAGCCGCTGCTAACTATAATATTAATATGTAATTTTCTTCGTATCTCCCTCGAGAGTTTGCTAAGTAAGGCGTACGCTATCTTCTAAACGCTCTTTCGCAATAGTAAGCGCGTAAGCTGCCGCTACTAACTTATTAGCGTAGGCTTCTAACCTCTGCTTAAGAGTTTGCTTATTATCGCTAGTATTATTATCTAGCTCTTCTTGATTATAACTAGCTTAAAAGTCTCGACCTTAGACATCTTGATCTTGCTTATCTTGCTCCTACTTATCTTCGTCCTAATTATCTGCGTTCTGCTTATCTTCCTCTTGCTTATTATCTAGGAGTAGCGGAGTATTATCCTAAGCTATTAAATTAGTATATTATAATTAATAATAAAAGAGGAGTAACTTACTAAGAGTTGCCTACTAAGTAGTAGTATCCTCGCTATTATTGTTATCTATAGTCGGATTCTAAGTAGCGTCTAGTATATCCTCGTCGGAATTGTAATCAACAATTCGTCGAGGCTTCTTAGTTAGGAGAGGCTTGTATTTTGGCGTAGCCTTCGGTTTTAGTACCTTAGAAGCTTTGTTCTTCTTTAGCTCTATATAGATAAAATTAGGATTAATAGGACTAGAATTGTAAGAGTAGACTACGAAATCGTTAGGCTAAATACCCTACTCCTTAAGGAGCGAGCGAAGACACTCTATATCTTTGCCTTAGAGTATAACGCGCTTAGCGTAAATAGCTAAAAGGTTAGCCGCTAGAGGAGGTAAGTAAGTAAGTAAGTAATTAATTAGAAAGAATAAGAAATAGGAAGACTTATAGGTAAAGATTCTTACTAAGAGAGACTTAGTATATTCTTAAAGAACGCTAAGAGCGCTTGCTTGAATACGAAGAGGTATATAAGCCTAATCTATAACGAGCTCCTTAATAAGTCTAGCAAATAGGGTTTTCTTAATATAGAGTAGGCTCTCCTTCTAGTACTTCCTAATCTCTTTAAGAGCTAATGCTTTAAGGAAGTTAGTACCGACTACAAATGCCGACTACAAATGCCGACTACAAATGCCGACTATAGATCTGGATTCTAGAATTACTTACTACCTAGGGTATATCTATATCCCTTCTTAATACGAGCGCCTAGAAGCTTTTTACTACCTATACGCGAAGGAAGTCCCTTTCTACTAGTACGAGGAGTCTTGCGAGTAATCGATTGTTTACGCTTCTACGCAATCGATATAGCCGAGGCTATTGTAGTAGATTAGTGCGCTAGTATAGTATAGTAGCGGTAGTATAGTATAGTATAGTAGCGGTAGTATAGTATAGTATAGTAGTATAGTATAGTATAGTAGTATAGTATAGTATAGTAGAGGTAGTAGGGAGAGAGAAAAGAAGAGGGTAATATTAATATAGTAAGTTAGGTTTTTTCTAAAGTAGAGAGTAACTTTATATTATTAGGAGACAACCGCTCGGCTAATTAGAGGCTACGGATTGTTTGCTGCCTAAGTAATAATATATACGCACTTTATACGAGATCCAAATAAGGTTTGCGTATATAATCTTTAATTGCCGGGAGTGACCGGTAGGTACGGTTAGCAGGTACGGTCGGCAGGTACGGTCGGCAGGTACGGTCGGTAGGTACGGTCGGTATAGGTAGTAAATATTATCGGAAAGTCTTCTCGGTAGGAGTCCTAATCCTTCCTCTAAGATATAGTCGGCAGATATAGTCGGCAGATATAGTCGGCAGATTCCTAAAAGCTTAAAAGTTATCTTTTCCGTTATTTTCCTTTAGGAAGCGCTTCTGAATCTATCGATAAAGTACTATATCCTTTTACTATAACGTTACTCGTTTTGTATATATTGCAAGTATATTAGAGACTTCGAACTTAAGTATAAGAAACGCTTCCGTCGCTTCCTATAGACAGAGGAGGGCCTCTACTTAGAACCGGTATACGCTACTCGAAGATTTACTTACGATATCTAAAGTAACTTCCCGATAGATCCTCTAGAATAGTAGTCGACGTATTAACAGCTCGGTCGTCTTCTAGTATCTCCTAATCTCGCGAAGAGTAGCTATACTAGGCTTTGTTTGTCGCTTAGTTCTCGCTTTAGGTACCTTTCGTATTATAGGCTTCTTCTACGGCCGTTAACTCCCTATCGGCCTCTTATTCCCTAGATAGGACTTTTTCGCGACTAGTTTCGTACGTCCCTGCCTCCTTTCGGCGAGGCTTTTACTTAGTCTAGGAGAGGCTGTCGGTTGAGGTAGTTGTCGTATACGCCGCCTAATCGGTATATCCGAATCTTCGCTAGTCTCCGGACTATAGATTACTAGACCTATATCTTAATTTGCTTACCTTTCTTCCTTCTCTCCGCTATAATTAGGATTATAGATTACTCCCGCAGTACCTTAAGTTACCTACTTATCCTCCTTCTCTCCGCTATAATTAGGATTGTAGATTACTTTTATAGTACCCTAAGTTCCCTACTTTTCTTTCCCCTTTCCGAGATAGGATATCTTTTCGAGCGGCTCTATTCGTTCCTCCTATGTCCTATCTAACTACTTCTAAGTCCTTATATTAGTTCTGCTATTAAAAGCAGCCTTCGGAAGCCCTCTAGGTCTCGATTGTTCGTCCTATAGTAAATCGAGTCTATAGTCGAGTTAGTCGTTGTTATCCCTAGGGAGGGAGGCAGAGACGTAGGTAGAGAGGGAAACAGTATCTATATTAGGTATTTTGAGAGCTTTAAGTATATCTCGGTTAATTAACAAAGTTAACGATAGAGAAGAAAAGAGAGAAGGAAAATACGGGGGATATAAGGAAAACCCGGAGTTTGCTAAGGCGCTTATCTCTAGAGTATATCGGATCTCGCGGGAAGGTAATTAGTAATCTATACAGGGATTCTATATATATCCTAAGGCCGCTAGTAGGGTATACGCCTTATACGCCGACTACGTCTGCCGAACACGTTTATCTATAGCTATAGGACCTATTGTTTTCTCTAGGGCGGATATATAATTTAGACGCGTATTTACATATAGGTCCTAGATATCTATACTTAATATATATATCGTTTTAACATAGATATCTATATACTATATATATATAACCCCTACTAGCAGTTGTCCTAGTAGTAGCGAACGAACGGATAACAACTTATATTCGAAATTAATAACGCCTAGGGGGGGGGGGGCAACTTACGTATAGTTCTTATACTTATTATCTAGAATAACGTCGGCGGTACAGTAGTACGGTAGAGTATTATTAGTCCGGAAGGATAGATAGTATCGTTGCCCGGTATAACTAATACCGGGATTCGGCTGCTGCCTAAACCTTAAATTGCCCTAGTAGGGTAAATTTACTTTCTCTCTCTTACTTTACTACCTTACTACAATACCTCTATAATACCTATACCTCCGTACCTTTACTAGCGCCGTCGATACCTACCTTCGTAATTAGACTAAGTTCTTCTTTAACTACTATACTAATATTAGAAACTATTACTATACCGAAACGTAAGAGTAATACCCTAGAGGTACTAGCAAATAAGCGCGTAAAGCTCGGCGTAGCCTCGAAGTTACTCGAGGAGTACTCTCTTAAGCTAAATACTCTATAGGATAGAGAGCGTACTACTATAATAGACGAAGAAAAGAGGGTATAGGATCGATACTACAAAGTACGTAACGAATCCTTTGCGCAATTCAAAAAGATACAAATTAAGGAGTATACGAGCTTTAAAAGCCTTACTAAAGATAAGCAATAGGAACTTATCGAGGGCTAGAGAAAGATATATATAAAGGAGTATAATCAAAAAGCGTAAGTATAGTAGGCAGATATAGTTAGCGGATATAGTCGGCAGATTTGAGTACTAACTTCTAATTTAGTTTAAAGAAGTAGACTAGAAAGAGTATAATACTTCCTCCCGACGAGTAGGCAAAGATTAATAAAGCCGACTAGTTTCTCGAACTCGGCGATATCGACTCTAAGGAACGATTAATATTCTAGAAAGAAGACTAGATTAAGTAGGAATAGGAGTATCTATCTATTAGCGAGGAGTGCGACAAAGGGGTTAGCGGCCTTAGCAATTATTGCCTTCCCTCGGAATTAGTTCTTAATCTATTCTCGACTCTATAGATAGAGGAAGCGAGGGCTAAGTCTATTAGTACCTTTACTATCTAGGCATCCTCTTCTACTTTTTCGACCGCCTATAATTAATAGCGCTCTTCTATTTACTACTTCTAGGACAAGATTATTATCCTTAAGAACCTAGATATACTAAATAAGAAAGGTATAAAAGAGGTCTTGAAAATCGTTAGCAGCGAGACAATAAAGGTAAATATCTGCCGACTATATTTGCCGACTATAGAAACTAATTATAATTCTAGATTTGTATTAAAGAAGTCCGAATGCTATTACTATATAAGATCTTCTCGCCTATTAAGCGAGCCGTTTGCCGGAATGTCCTATCGTAGGATACTAAAGCTTAAGCCTACTATAGAGGGCGATTGCTAGGCCCTTCTTAGCTTATTCCCCCTACCTACGACTATACAGCTAACGGCTTTTTGCCTTTAAAGACAATAAAGGAGAATAAGCATCTCGCGAAGATAGCGTATAAGATATACGAGAAAGAGAACTCTCTTACAAAGGAACAGACAATATAGCTAGTAGTAATAGATAGCCTTATCTATTATAGCGTAAAAGAGTATACTAGTATTACTCTCGAAGCTATCCTACTCCTCCTCCTCTAAGAAGACGAACTCTACCTCTCGATTTCTAGTCTCGAGGAACTAGTTAAGAAGGACAAGAGACTAGCTACCCTTATTAAAGTTTAAGACTAAGAAGCGGAAGCGATAGGTAAATAGCAAGCGACGCCTGAACTAGGGTTTCGATAGGTTAGCTCGGATATAGCAGAATGTCGGTATATCCTGTTAGCTATACCCTTGTTATAGCGTAACACTAGGAAATTCTCTTTCTTTTTCCCCTTTCTACTCCTACTTCTCTAAGATACCTCTAGACTTTTACGCTATTGTCGTCTATCTACTATGTTTTCGTCCTCCTTCTCGTCCTCCCTAGGAGTAGGAAGCTCCCGGCTCGAATCCTCCTCCTAGCCCGATACCTCTTCTAGGACCCCTACGCGATCGAGCGTACGGCTACGCTAGCGCTATAGGACGATACTTAATGCGCTATCGAGTCTAACACTAGGTCGACGCCGACGACAACCTAACGTTAGGCAGCGTAGAACGAGACGGCCGAGTCCAGTAGAAGAGGAACTAGATAGTTCCCTTATTCTCCCTATCGAGCCTAATTATATAGGAGAGTAGGATATTAAGTCAAATTGCTAGCTATAGAGGCTTAGGTATAAGGACAACTTTAAGCGTTAGTACGAGGTATAGTAGTAGAATTATACCGGAAAGCGCCTTAAAAAGCGGAACGGTCGTACTATGTTCGATCGGTCTCTAATTACCTAGGGTAGTAAGTCTCGGATATCTTAGGTATAGGATTTCCTAGAGGAGGGAATACTTTAAGAAGATACGATATCTAAAGTCGTATATAGATGCTGTAACGCTATACTAAAACATCTAGTACTAAATACTAGTACAATATCTATCGAGAAGTATCTCGACTCCTCGAACTACTAGGAGAAATAAGATAAGCAAGGGTTTATAAAGGAGATGTTTACGGCCGCGAAGTATTAATAAGTAAGTACTAACTAACGCCGACTATACCTGCCGACTACGTCTGCCGACTACGTCTAGCTACTTATACTAAGACGATATTTCTAGACTATTAGCAATCTACGGTAGACAAGGGACCTAGGCTATATACTAGACGATTTCCTACGCCTATACTTTAAGATAATTGTCGACAACGGTCTACTATTCCAGTTCTTTAAACGACCCTCGGTAAAATAGACTTATATAGTACTACTCCTAGGATAGGTCGAGACAATTCCGTTCAAATACGCGTCGACATACCGAAGGATACTCGATACTAAGGTTATAGACTCCGCCGACTCCCTTAAAGCCCGTCTCGCTAGAAGATTTAAGATAGCTATTACGTATAATAGTTAGCAATCCAGGACTATAAAAACCTTATTCCTAACTATACGGGTCTACTAGATTAACGACTAATAGACTTAGTACGAAGGGATGCTTAGTTTCCCTTATATTACTAGCTATTATATTAGTAATTATCTCGCGCAGATACTATTCGAGATCTTACAAGAGTTCGAGATTAAGCGCCGATTAACTGCTATTATATACGATAACGCCTCTAACAATAAGACGCTATATAATACGATATAAGGATACTTACTCTACTATTATTACTCTCCTCTAATATTCTATAGTGTTTTAGCGATTAATACTTGTTAAGAGAGGTACGGTATAACGGTTACTAAGCTACTAACGAGCTTAGAGTAGCTACCTCTCTATCTAGGTACGGAGACTAGTCCCGAATTAGAGATAGGAGAGGAAGAGGAGGAGGCAATTACGGATTATAATCGAGGTAGCCGTCCGGAGCGATTTCCCTACTTTGCCTATACTACTTAACTTCCTCTAAAGGCCTTTTTCGACCGCCTAGGGCTTTGTCCTACGAACGACCTTTCCAAATTCTAGGATTACGATAAGGATAGAAAGATATTATAGAGAAGAAGAGTACAGAGCAAGTAAATTAGCCGTCCTTAAGCTAATAATATGCCCTATCTTCTTTTAAAGGTAAGATTAGTATCTACGCCTAATAAACTATAAACCCTTCTACCTCGAAAGTATAGTCGACTCGCGTAGTCGGTAATTATAGTCGGTAGTTCGTTACTCTAGCTAATCTTAATCTCTAGATCCGGAAGCTTTATATCTTTATTAACTCGAGCTCCTAAAGGTTCGAACAGTTTATCGACCTCTAGAAAGAGATACTTTAAAAGAAGTAGCTATTTGTAAAGTACCGTCGGTAGAAAGGCGTTTAAGATCGTATCCTAAGGGTCGTTCAAGACGTAAAGACAAGGTAGTCCTTAACAACGTTAATACTCGATCGCTTTAGTAGACTCCAAGTAGTTATTAAATCTTATATCGAGCGACTTAACCTAAGTAAAGATATAGGTATCGATTCCGAAGAATAGCAAAGGGTAGAGTACCTTATCGACCTTACGAAACCATTTATAGCGGCGATAGCGGTAATTAGAACTACAAAAGGTCCGATAATTTACCTTATCCTCGTATACTATAACAAGCTTTTCGATATTCTAGAGGAGGCGATAAAGCGACTCAAGAATAAGAGGATACCCTAGAAGAAGGATGTCTTTTAGGTATACGAGGCTGCTTAGGCTAAGCTAGAGAAATATTATCGAGATACCTAGGATCGATTTAGCGATTACTACGGTATTAGCGTCCTCCTTACCCCCTGCCTTAAGCGGAAGTTCTAGGTATACGATAACTTTAGGGATAAAAGTTACTACGCGTATTACGAGGGTAAGCTAAGGGCAGAGTAGAAGAAGAGCTATCGTTTATTATCGAGTACCTCTACCTAGTAGGGCCGTTTTAGAAGGAGTCGGTATAAAGGCTATATCGACTTTACTCTTAGTAGGAGTATAGAGTCTTCTTAAAGTTAAAGACGTAGCACTAACGAGGATAACGAGCTCGCCGACTATTTAGACGCTAATATAGATAAAGGGGATCTATTCGAGGTACTAAAGACGTAGTCTTTAATAGAGTCTAAGTACCCTACTCTCGTATTAATAGCGTAGGATATTCTCTGTATTCCTACCGCCGGAGTTAGGTATAAGCGCGATTTTAGTATCGCTCGACACTAAAGTCGTTTTAATCGCTAATACACTATAGCAATATTCTCTAGATTAATAGTATCTCGTTTTCGCTATCGGGACGATAAGTCTATCTCCGTTCAGACGCTCTCTCTTTGATATAACGTCAAACTTTCGGAGCGGATTAATATAACGTCAAACTTTCGGAGCGGAGATACCCCGGACCGCTACGCTTTTCAAAGAGCGTCTAAGGACAACCTACGTATAGACAGCTAGTTACTTCGTTATCTTTTTTTCTATTATTCTAAGACGTTTATTAACTATATCCTATATATAGAAACCCGCGAAAGTGATCCTAGAAAATACTCTTGGCAATACGACACTACTATCCTCGGAACCTTAATCTAAAACCTGCGTTCTAGATTTGCAAATAACACTGATTTTGAGCGTAAGTAATTATCGATAACCTATATCAAACTCGACAACGATTATAGATATAGCTATCTAGCCTTTACAAAAGTCGCTTAGAATTGGCCTAGCGAACTCCTCTAAGTATCGCTATAACTATACGACCAAGTATTAAATTGGTATCGTTATCGGGCGAGCCGATAAGCTATATTAAACTCGATAACGACTACAGATATAGCTCCTTAGCTATTATAAAAGTCGCTTAGAATTAGCCTAGCTAACTCCTCTAAGTATTGCTATAACTATACGACTAAGTACTAAATTAGTATCGTTGTCGGGCGAGCAGTCGGTTAAGCTATTGTTCTAAGACGCGACAACGACTACCGATATAGCTCTCTAGCCTTTACAAAAGTCGCTTAGAATTGGCCTACCGACCTCCTCTAAGTGTCGCTATAACTATACGACCAAGTACCAAATTGGTATCGTTGTCGGGCGAGCAGTCGGTTAAGCTATTGTTCTAAGACGCGATAGCTAGACGAGCAGTTACTCCGAGATTGTTTTAAGACGTAATAGCTAGACGAGCAGTTATTCCGAGGATTATTCTAAGATACGAGCAGTTATTCCGAAGATTGTTCTAAGACGCGACCGTTATTCCGAAGATTGTTCTAAGACGCGACCGTTATTGCGAGATTCTTCTAAGACGCGACAGCTAGGCGAGTAGGCATTCCGAGGATTATTCTAAGATACGATAGCTAGGCGAGTAGTTATTTAGAGGATTGTTCTAAGACGCGACAGCTAGGCGTATAGTTATTCCGATAATTGTTCTAAGACGCGACAAACGGGCGAGCAGTTATTCTAAGGAATTCTTCTAAGACGCGATAGTTATTCCGAGGAATTGTTCTAAGACGCGACACTCCTATAGTCGTTCCGAGGAATGTTGTAAGGCGCGATAGCTAGGCAAGCAGTTATTCCGAGGAATTCTTCTAAGACGCGACAGTTATCTCGAGGAATTGTTCTAAGATACGATACGCCTGCAGTCGTTCCGAGGAATGTTATAAGACGCGATAGCTAGGCGAGTAGTTATTCCGAGGATTGTTCTAAGACGCGATAGGCCTGTAGTTATTCCGAGGAATTGTTCTAAGACGCGACAAACGGGCGAGTAGGTAGTTATTCCGAGATTCTTCTAAGACGCGACAAACGGGCGAGTAGGTAGTTATTCCGAGATTCTTCTAAGACGCGATTCTTCTAAGACGCGATTCTTCTAAGACGCGACTGTTATTCCGAGGATTGTTCTAAGACGCGACAGGCCTGTAGTCATTCTGAGGAATTGTTCTAAGACGCGAGAGCTAGGCAAGTAGCTATTCCGAGATTCTTCTAAGACGCGACAGCTAGGCGTCTTAGAACAATTAGATAATCGATCGTTCCTATAGAGTACCTAGTCAATTGTTTTAAGATAGGTAATTCGTACGTCTTAGAACAATTCTAGTAGAGTGTCGTATACTAATACGCCTATATGCCGTACGTCGTAGGTTGCGTTACTGCCGTCGTTCGATATATAGAAGTTGTAAGGCGGCGAACCTTCGTAAGGTACGCGTACATTACGCTAGGCAGCAATACCGACTATATAGGAGATAAGCATATACAAGAGCGACAAAGTTCTATATAGTCGTAGGTATTTAAACATACTTTGCCTTTATAATCGAGTTGTTACGGTAGTGGCTATATTGTTAGCTAGGCTCTAACACCCGACAATCGTTCAGCCCGCGCCGGGCGTACTTACTATAAGGGCCTCTAGGGCGGGCTATACCTATCTCCTAGATCTAGGCGACCCTAGAGTATCGATAGATACTATTAAATTTGCTAGCGTCGGCCTAAGTAACGGCCAAATTCTACCGATAGTCGGAGATCGACTACTACTTATTAAGCGCCCTAGGGCGGTAAACCTTATTGAGCACTAGGCGCGTACCTAGTAGACGGCTAGGCGAAGGCGTAGTCCTCTTAGGAGGAGTAACTATAGCAGGCAAGAGAGGTAGTAGCGGTAGTAGCAGCGGCGAAGCCGGGGCGATAGTAGCGATAGTAGCGATAGTAGCGATAGTAGCGACAGGAGCGATAGAAGCGATAGAAGCGACAGAAGCGATAGTAGCGAGAGCAGCGATAGCAGTAGTCGTTTCGTCGTCGTCGTCGTCGTATATATTATTTATACTGCGCTTGCGTAAGTATTATAACTAAGCTATTCTCGCGTTAAAAGCAACTTATAGGAATCTACTACCGAAATCGTCGTCGTCGTCGTCGTCGAGCGCGCAGATAGGGGCGGAAGCAGTAGCAGCCGTATTAGTAGCAGCCGTAGCAGCAGTATTAGTAGTAGTATTAGTAGCCGCTTTAGTAGCTATAGTAGCAGCCGCTTTAGCAGCTATAGCAGTAAGCGAGAGCTCGCGCAAAAACAAGCGGTTCTCTTCTATACTAGCTTCTAGGGCTAGTTTGGTTTCGGCCGCGAAGCAGCGGTCGAACAACTTATCGCTATTCTTATTAGCTTTGTTATTCTAGTAGGCTAGAGGAATGTATATATCTAACTGTTGCGCCTAGCCTAGCGCGATAGGCTACTTCTCGTTGCCCTATAGGCAATAGCGGCGCAGCGTACTTAATATAATAGCTACAATCTGTTAGCTATTATTCTAAGATATAATAGTGTTGTTCTAAGACGTAACAGTATTGTTCTAAGACGTATAGACAGTATTGTTCTAAGACGTATAGATAGTATTGTTCTAAGACGTATAGACAGTATTGTTCTAAGACGTGTATATATATAGACCAAGACTCTTCGATTATCGGCGGAAGGCCGAACAGCTGTCTTGCTATAGCGGCGGCGGTAGCGGCGGCGGCGCCGCGGGTAGGGGTAGTAGTAGTAGTGCGGAGGAGGAGGAGGCGGCGGCGTCGGCGGCGGCGGAGGGTATGTATGTGTATATGTATATGTGTGTGTACGCGCGTGTATGTATGTATATATATATGTGCGTATCTATGTATATATATATAAAGAAGAAGAAGAAGAGGAAGAAAAAGGTAACGAGTAGGGTAAGGAAGAAGAGATAGATACTACTACATTCTATTGTCGTCTACCTTACGTTAAGTAAGTTATAAGCGGTATATAACTTGATTTCAGCGACGACACTTGAATAGGTATCTTCTTATTATTAGGGTTATTGGCTTTTCGTCCTATAGAGCTCGACTCGTCGCGTCTATACGTATGTCTCTATATAGTATAGTAGCATTATAAAGCTTTTAATTTATAGGGCTGTCGACTAGGGAGGAATAGGCAGTATATATAGCTTCGTACGTACTAAATCGACTATATATATAGGTAGTATACATCGCTATCGAAGTTGTCTACTACAATATACGTTATACAAGATGATAATAGGAGTAGATAGATAGGTATAGAAGACATAATGTTTAATAATTAGTTCGACTCGGGCTTAGCAGAAGCGCGGCGCGATTTACATTTGTTTTGAGACGTGCCGCTCCTGCGTCTTAGAACAATTTGCTATCGGCTATCGCTGCGTATACATCTTAGAACAATTCGCTACCAGCAAGCCGACTATTACTACGTATGCGTCTTAGAACAATTCGTTATCGGCTATTACTACGTATATATCTTAGAACAATTCGCTACTAGCTATCGAAACTATACATCTTATCTCTTAGTCGGTAGGTGTATTCCGCCTTGGATTGCGACGACGCGGTTGCGCCGTAGGGGTAGAACCAACAGTCGTAGACGTGCTAGTAGCAGCAGAAGAGCTAGTAGCAGTAGAAGAGCTAGTAGTAGCAGAAGAGCTAGCAGTAGCAGAGGAGCTAGCAGTAGCAGAGGAGCTAGTAGTAGTAGAGGAGCTAGTAGTAGTAGAGGAGCTAGTAGTAGCAGAGGAGCTAGTAGTAGCAGAGGAGCTAGTAGTAGTAGAGGAGCTAGCAGCAGCAGAGGAGCTAGCAGCAGCAGTAGATATAGGAGAGCGACTAAGGATGTCTCTTCGTCGTAGCGCTTCGAATATATTAGCCGATAGGATACGGCTACTATTACGGGTTAGAGTAATGCTATTACAGAATAGATCCTCTGTTCGACCCGCTGCTATATAGGGTAATACTAGGCCCGGCGACAATACTACTAGACTTAAACTAAGGCCGCGCTTCTCTATACGAGCGGCTTCTTCGGCATCGACCTATCTGCCGCTAATAGCAGTTATAATTAGGTTACCCTCGTCGTCGAACTTATATACTAGGCTATACTAGTTCTCGTTTTGCTAGGTCGTTATATAGATACGGCCGCTACGGCGCTGTTTATTAGTCTTACGCAAAGCTCGTAATACTGCTAGTATATCGAATGTCGGGTTAGAGAACTCGTTATCTCCGCTACCTCTACGACGAGCTCTTAGTCGCTCGGCAGAAGAACGTCTACCCGGTATTCGTAGTACTAATATAGTATATCCCTTTCCTCGAACTCGCTACTAAGTACTATATAGCTCCGCTAATTGCTCCGTTTGTATCCGACCGGCGGTAGTATATATTATATAACGAGCTAATACACCGGCCTTCGTAGAAGCGACTACAGCGTCTTGCTAGTTCTAGCGATAATTATCTATTAATAGGGTACGCCTAGCCGGACCTATAGTCCGAGCCTGTCCTTTTGCCTGTCTCTTGTCTACTAGTCTTGTCTTAGCTTCTATCCGATACTAAGTATAGTCTCGTTATATTATCGGGTTGATTGCGTTTATCTAAGAACGAACGTAGAATATTAGAATATCGCTACTTAGGTCTGTATTGTCCGGGTTCGACGTATACTACTTATAGAACTTAGGTATATACTCTTTAATATCCGCTTCGACGATCTTAGCGTCGGCATCGTTATCTAGGAATAGCTATATATTGTTTATTATATACGAGAGTTCGAATACTAACTCGGTAGGAATAATTACATCGAATAGGACTTCGAACAGTATATTCTATAGGGGGTCTCTAAAAGTATAATTAGCTCTAGCTTCGAACTATAGAATCAAATATACTATTCTAAAGGCAGCCTTACTACTAGCTCTCGGTTTCGCTATTAGCTTCGGTAGCTCTAGTACTTCGACGTCCTACTCGGCGAGATCTTCTAATATAGGATTGTAATAGCTATAGTACTTCTCTATACCGAGCACTATCGCCTTAGCTAGGTATATCTTAAGGTCTTCCCTATAGTACTCGTATAATACTATACAGAAGTATAGCCGTATAGCTGGATTCGGATAATAGAACTAGTTCTATAGGCGACGTATAATCGGAGGGAGCTTGTCTCGTATAGACATTATAAACTCTGTCTAACTACGATTCTTTAGGTTTAGATCGTATACGTTAACTACGACCGTATAATCCTCTGCTACGGTATTATCGTTGTCCTCGTCGCTATCCTTATTACTAATCTTAATGCCGTAACCGACGTCGGTACCCGTAAAGTCGTCCGCGGGGGTCTCTACGTATCGGAGGCCGGATAGACGCACTAGTCGATAGGCAACAATAGATCGGGGTTGCCGATATTCCGTAGGATCGGTACCGGGACGTAGACGGATAGATTAATAGCTTGAACTAGCTAGTACATACCTTATCCTATCGTTAATATACTATAGCAGATACAGTAAGCTATACGCCTAATAGTCTAGAGCGCGACCGGCACGACTAAGGCGTTGTATAATATCGTTAATATCTTTCGTAATAGCATTCCTTAGCTATACGACGAACTTGATATCGGGGAAGTTAGTACTAGTAGCAATCGCTAGCGTACCCTATAGGATTCGTATAGTCGAGCCTACGGTCTTGAACTCGTCGTATCGGAGGTCTTAGTCTATAGTAGCGACGTAGGCTGTATAGAAGCTAACAACCTTGGTTATATTATAACTTCTATTAGCGCTAGTTATAGTATACTTCTTCGTCGGGTCCTCGATATCCCTTATAATGTTTACTAGCTACTAGCGGAAGCGCTAAACAGTACTGTCTACGAAGCCGATACTATCGATAAAACAAAGCGCTTTATCGATCTTTTCGGGGGTCGCCTCGCTGGCTTCGTTTACTACGTACTTCAGAAGCTAGTACAGACAATTCTATAGTATACTAAGTCGTTCTTAGGGGATCTTCTTAAGGATGTACGACGTATTAGGACGATCGATACTACCGCGAATAATCTATATCTTAAATCGCTTATCGCCGACCGCTCTGAAGCCTGCCCTCTATAGTACAAAGTCTATCGTATTGTAGGAAACAGTCGTAGAGGCACCGATTATAACTATATCAAACCGAAGGATATTACGTAATTCCTATAGCTAGCCGAACTCCTTACGAAAATTAGACCCCTATTTGTAGACAAGATAAAGCTCGTCGATAACTACGAGTCTAATACAGTCCGCAATCTCGCGTAGAATCTCCCTCGTTTTAGGCAGAGAGGCGGTCTCTAGCGATATAAAGATATACTGTATCTTACGAGTACGAATCTTGTCTATAATACTTAGATCTAGCTTACGGTTCTCTGCTATAATATTGACGACATTAACTAGGCCTTAAGACTCCCTTTCTAGCTAGCTTAGAGCTCTTCTTATATTACTAGCTTACTCCTCCTCTAGCCGGTTTAGTAGTATAATTTGGAGAGCAACCAATCTAGTTAATATAGAGAAAGTATAGAATATCAGACTCTTCCTACCCCTAGTCCTCTCTACGACTACGACGTCTTTATAGCCGTAGACAGCTATAAAGACGGTATTAATCTAAAGCTATAAAGGTACAAAGTTCTTGTCTTTATAGAATGTATTAACTATTAAGGTACTATTTCAAGCTTGCTTCGATAATCGGCTTAGCGAGAGATATCTCTAGGTCCTATAGGCTAGTATTATAGATTAAGAGCTAAAGACGTTCGAGTTCGTTAATATAGGGAATATCGAGGAGCTACCTTCTAAACTATATAGTAACTGCTCGGTCTCGAGTACTGAAATCGAGCAATAGTTAACTCTCGCGGAGACTAGGTATCCAGTTCGCAGGCTCTACGCGGCTAAGTATATTTCGGCCTAGTAGCTATATACGCGCGTCTGGCCCCGTTTGTATAGGTTGCTATATCGTTCGTATCTGCTTTCTTCGGTTTTGGGCCTTTCGACTTCCTCTAAAGGTAAAATCGCCTTCGGGTATCTTTGGATTGTCGATTGGTCTAAGGACGCGTAAAGAGAGATATAATTGTTCTAAGATATGTATCTACTACGTCTTAGAACAATTTAACGTATATAGCGATAGTAAGGTCAGGTAATCGGTTAGTTCGAGAACGCGTAGAGAGAAATGCAATTGTTATAAGAGGTACGTCTATTATGTCTTAGAACAATTGACGCGTATAGCGACGGCAATAGCAAGCAAACAATAGTAACAACAAATAATAGTATAATTGTTCTGAGATATATATTCATTACGTCTTAGAACAATTAACGTATATAGCGACGGTAACAGCAGACAAATACTAGCGATACTAAATAACACCTCTATTACGAACCGAATATTTATCGACGATACAACTAAAGACGAAATGCGCTGCTCCTTACTATTATAACTCGAATTAGAGGAAGTATCGATCTAACTAAGTTGTTCTAAGACATATAAAAGCAGTATCTTAGAACAAATAGCTATACTACCTACCTATTTTAGACGTTGTCCGCTATACCTTAGGCTTTAATATCGCTATATACTTTCGCCGTCTTTTCCGTTTGCTACGGATGCCTAAGTACTATATACTATATCAACAACGAGCAATATAGCCGATTAAGATATAAGCGGTACGTCGCTACCGCGGTAAGATAAACAAGAGGAGGACATTGCTTATTCTATATATAACCTATTCGAGATAAGCACTATTTCTAGTAGTCTCTCTAACCTTCCGCTAATAGATAACATCGAAGCAGGCAATCTAGAGTACTACGACTCTAGTAGTCTATCCGACCTTCTACCGACAGATAAGATAGTCCTACTATTAGATAACCTCGAAGATAAGATAGTCCTACTATTAGATAACCTCGAATTACGGCGCTCGAGTTAAGGAACTCTCCGAGGGCAGACAAGCTAGTCGCCGTAAGGACGCTAACTACGACTAAGGGCTAGCTAAGCATTACTCTAGTCTGGACCTAGTAGTTCTCGATATACGAGCCGAGCGACCGATCCGGACTACGAATCGCCGTTTAAACTCTTAGAGCTAGACGACGATAAGGGGGAGGTCGAAGAAGACTATAATATAGATTTCCAACTAAGTAATAACGATAATAAGGAATAGAGTAAAGCACTAGACTACAATCCTATCTACGAAGAGATATTTGACGGCGATAAAGACGAAGACGAGGAGACAGATAAACAGAACACGCTAGCTCGTCGATACGCCTAGAGACGTTCGGACGAGGAGAAGATAGAAGACATCTATACCGCCCTTAGGGCTGCTAGGATAATAGTCCCGTTTTTTATAAAGAAACATTATAGCGATCTAGGTTCGGCTACTTATCGCCGGCGTATTGCAAACATTGTTAAGAGTCTCGAGTACGACTAGTTAATTAGTTAACGTACTATACGCCGTAAGCTTAAGGGCCTAATTGGCAAGAAGTTCTTTAACGAATACGACTTATATAATGCTATACAGCTAGCGAACATTAACGAGATAATAGACATAATTATTACTAAGACACCGACCTAGAATCGAATGCTACGCAAAGTCTTGAACAACTAGAAGGTCTCGTATAAAAAGGTACAAGGTAGGTATAAGATACAGGGATAGAAAACTTCAGATACTATAACCAAGTATATCGCGGCAATTACCTAAATCGCTATATCAACGATTGTATTGATTAACTCGTCGTAGTTTTAGAAGGGAATAAGTCTGTTCCTTACAATAGGAAGGGTACTACGCCCTATTGTAGACGTACTCGCTAACCTAGGTATTACTTCTTCGTATCGGACGGTCTAGCGTCTGATAAAGGACAACGCTATTGCCTAACAGATTGTATATAGTATATTCGGCCGCGCAAACCAATAAATCTACTATATATACGACAACCTTATACGCTAAGTAGGTCGTAAAGGCATTTAGACTATCGGTAGAAGCAGCTAGCAACTTAATATAACAACTTAGTATATAGCCGAGAACAAGCGGATACTAGCGACCGGCCTATATTAGAATATGTTGGACCTTACTGTTTAGCTCGACGCTACTAATATCCTCCGTAATTTGAACGAGGATACAGTACGTAAGTATAATAGTATACATTATATCGACTATAACCTTAGCCTTATATTTCCTAAGATTACAAAGATCTATACTAGATACGACTTCAGTAGACTAATAGACTAGAATAGCCTCGATATTAGTAGCGCTAATACAAAGATACGAGTGCTATTGTATACTATCGACATTCTGGATATAGAGGATTAACAATTATACGCTAGTAAGATCTCTTTTTACGACGAGTCGTCGATATCCGGTATATATAGCGTACTAGAAGATATATTCCTGAAGTTTATAAGATTTAAGTACCTAAAGTACTAGGACAACGGGCTGAAACTTATCGTTAGCGACTAGATAATAGTAGCTCGTCTACTTTAAGTTCAGGCCGAGAGTATTGAAAATATAAAGCTATACGATCGCTTTAGCTAGTATCTACTAGTACTAGGCTTCCTATATATTGTAATAAATAGATTATACACTAGGTTAGCGACTTATACAAATAAGAATAGCGCAGGCGAGGCTCTTGCTTATATATATTAAGGCGACGCTAGGTTCTAGGGTATCGAAGGAATTAGTAACGACAAACCTAAGTACTTTATTTATTAAAGCCTAGTATATCGGTTATATTAGAGCAGGGTCTATAGAATGTTTGAGTAGGAGCTTATAGACCGTAAACTGTTCGATATCAACAATCCGGATAATCGCGATAAGACTACTATCGAAGCGCTCTAGGCGGCAGTATTAAAGCTCTCCCCTAAGTAGTATCTAGACTGTATTTATACTATCTATAAGAAGATAATAACCAAGAAGGCCTATATAGGCAAAAATAGCGAGGGCGTTGTTAAGGATCCAGATTTCACTATAATGTATCGTATACTTAGAGACATCGAGGACTTCTTAACCATCCGCTCGGTAATTCGTAAAGGCGACGTAGGCCAACTGGAGCGTATAGTTAACTACCTAATCCCGACATTCCTTAGTAGTAGCTAGTCTAACTACATAGGAGAAATACTATAGTTCAAATAGACACTTAAGGCTACTAGCTACGAGTTATAGCGCGCTATCCTCGGTATGCTAGTTATTAATCTATCTAGACGACTAGGCAAGTTCGTTACATCTAATGAAATACTAGAACTGTATAATAGCGAATATAGTGCTGTATTTACTCGCCTTACCAACTCTACGAGCGATATCGAAAAGACTATCGAGCGGACTGTATTAAATCGCAAGTATACTAAACGTATTGCTTAAACACTACGGCCGCTAGTACCGGAAGGAACAACGTACTATATATCTAAGAAGACTGTCGTAGATATACTAAGCTATATATACAAGCTAGTTACCGAGGGCTTGACTACGAGATATAAGAGCAAGGGCGCTATATCTAACAATATCTATAGCATCGGCATCGCGAGGTTAGTATAGCGTATCGATACGCTTAATATAAGTAACGCCGTACGCGCCGCTCGGATTATATGCGTCGTAGACGACGCTATAATCGCTAGTACGGGTCTACTCGACGCGGCTAACTTAGTAGGTCGTATAGAAGGTAATAGGCTACGGGAGCTAGGCATTATTAATGTTGATATAGATACATTTGTTAATATTAACAGTGCGATAGCAGAGGAGTTAGACTTGACGGGGGTATAAAGGAGACGGTTTGAATTATTCTGAAATACGGAAGCTATAGGTCTCAGAACAACGTTCTAAGATATAGCTAACTCTTTCGAATATTAGGTACCTTCTTATCCCAAGCTGTCCAATCGGTCCTTAAGGTCTAAGATCCGCTGTATTAGAGATGCCTTAGTACTACTACTAACAGGTACGCTAGTATTATACTCCGACTTCGCGTATCGCTTATAGTAAGTATATCTCTTGCTATTAATAGTATCTACCCTATATAGTAGGCCTCGACGAGTATACTAGTAATACGGGTCCGGTATATCTTTCCCCTAATAAGTCTCTATAATTCTGCTAGCCTAGTCGAATTTCCGTATATTGTTGCTCGCAAGCTTCTTCCTCCTTATATTAGTACCGGCGATGTTATTAAGCTAACCTGTCTACTTCGTATTGGTAACAAACTAAAAGTTAGTCGGCGTTATAGTAGTAGGCTAGCGAGGAAAGGGATCGGTTTCGCGGGCAGTTATTGCTTCGTCGCCTTCTTGTATTATCGTTAGGGCAAGCGTAACAGTCGCGAGTACACTAGGTTAGTAAGCGTATATCTATTAGTATAGATTTGACATTGCTTATACTTAGCTCGAGAAGTTATCGTAGTACTAGTTATATTAATTAGGTATGTATACAGTTCGGATATCTAGCGACAGCGATAGCAACTACCTCTTAAGTAACCTATAGCGACGACAAAACCGGCGACAAAACCGGCGACAAAACCGCGACTACGACAAAACCGGCGACAACACCGCGACGACGACAATATAGCGACAAAGCCGCGACGACGATAGCGACAACGACAAAGCTACGGCGACGATACTATAGCGACAACGACAAAGCTACGACGACGACGGTATAGCGACGACGACAAAGCCGCAACGATAGTATAGGGACTACGACAAAACCGCGACGACGATAAAGGAGTAGAATCGACGGATGCGGCGACAGCGATATTGAACAGTAAAATAAAAGAGGTTCTTCTAGAGGCGAGAACGTTAAGGATACTAGACCGATGAATTGTTCTAAGACGCGTGCTGTCTACGTCTTAAAACAAACGGAACGTCGAGCGTCCTCCTGTCCGATCGAGTTTATACCCTCTACGTATATTATATACCGTACTTAAATATATATAGGTATTAGAACTCGGCGCCTTTCCGGTTGTTAATACTAAGGAGTCCGATGCGATAATTAAGGAGTCCGACGCGACGCTTAAGGAGTCCGACGCGATGTCTTTGTATAGATATCTTCTTCGAGACCTTTACGCTTTCCGTCTAGGTTAATTAGGCTGCCGACGATACCTTTGTTCGCGAAGTAGTAGTCGTTAATACTAAGGAGTCCGACGCGATTTACGCTTTCCGTCTAGGTTGATTAGGCTGCCGACGATGCCTTTGTTCGCGAAGTAGTAGTCGAAGATAATAGTACGAGGCTGTTATATAGTTGTTCGGGACTGTTATATAGTTGTATATAAGGAAGTACTCAAAAATGATAGTACGAGGCTGTTTTAGCAGGCCGAGAAGATTAAGCTAGACAGATATAATTGTTCTAAGACGTTTGCTATCTACGTCTTAAAACAATCCCGACGACGGTAATCAGGGTAGGTCAAAGATTACCTAAAGACATAATTGTTTTGAGACGTAGATAGCAAACGTCTTAGAACAATCCGAACGATAACAATTCCGACGACAATTCCGACGACAATTCCGACGACAATTCCGACGATAATCTAGATAAAGAAAACGCAATTGTTCTAAGACGTATACTACCTTACGCGGCCGACGATGCCGTTGTTTATATAGTAGTACTCTAATATTAGAATATAGTACTGTTTTAGCAGGCCGAGATAATAATAGTATAGTACTATATTAGCAGGCCGAGAAGAGGAGAGTACGGAGGGGGGAGGGGGATACCCGATTTGCGTTTTCCGTCTAGGTTGATTAGGCTACCGACTACGCCTTTGTTAGTAAAGTAGTACTCGAAGATAAGAGTTCGGGGCTGTTTAGTAGGCTAAGAAGATATTAATATAGGGCTGTTTCGGGAGGCCGAGCTAATTAAATAGCTTTGCTAGACGACGCCGTTGTTTATATAGTAGTACTCTAATGTTAGAATACAGTACTGTTTTAGCAGGCCGAGATAATAATAGTATAGTACTATATTAGCAGGCCGAGAAGAGGAGAGTATAGGGGAGGGAGGGAGGGCACCCGATTTGCGTTTTCCGTCTAGGCTAATAGGGCTGCCGACTACGCCTTTGTTAGCAAAGTAGTACTCGAAGATAAGAGTTCGAGGCTGTTTAGTAGGCTAAGAAGATATTAATATAGGGCTGTTTTAGCAGGCCGAGATAGGAGTACAGTACTGTTTTAGCAGGTTGAGATAATAATAGTATAGTGCTATATTAGCAGGCCGAGAAGATTAGGCAAGCCGAGAAGATAAGGCAGGCCGAGAGAATCGAATAGTTTTAAGATATATACTGTCTACGTCTTAGAACAATAGCTAATTGTTTTAAGACGTATACTGTCTACGTCTTAGAACAATAGCTAATTGTTTTGTAGACAGAACACGTCTCAAAACAACGCCGACAACTATACTTACGACAACTACTTACTACGACAACGACACTTACGACGATAACTATACTTACGATAGCCAAATTCGAGACAACTATACCTACGGCGATAACGACGACACCCCTAATATATAGAAGAACCGCGGAAACGCAATTGTTTTAAGAGGTATACTATCTACGTCTTAGAACAATGCCGACGACGACCCTTACGATAACGACCCTTACGACGACGACCCTTACGACGACGACCCTTACGACGACGACCCTTACGACGACGACCCTTACGACGACGACTCTCGGTATACGCATCTCAAAACAATTGCCGGTAAGCGTCGTAGTGTCTAGGTAGCGCTAACAATTGTTCTAAGATATATGCTATATACGTCTTAGAACAATTCTACTCGCGACGACCGTACTCGCGACGACTACTCGGCGTATACGTCTCAAAACAATTGCGCGAGGCATACGTCTTAGAACAATTCGACAAGCGACGACTACACTCGCGACGACTACACTCGCGACGACTATACTCGCGACGACTATACTCGCGACGACTATACTCGCGACGACTATACTTACTACACTCGCGACGACTACACTTAGCATACACGTCTCAAAACAATTCTACTCGCGATACCAAACTGCCGACGGCGTACGCGTCTTAAAACAATTGCGCAAGGCATACGTCTTAGAAAAATTCGACAAGCATTCTAACGATATTCGCGACGACTATACTCGCGACGACTATACTTAGCGTACACGTCTTATAACAATTCTACTCGCGACGACTATACTCGCGACAACTATACTCGCGACGACTATACTTAGTATATACGTCTTAGAACAATTCTACTCGCGACGACTATGCTCGCGACGACTATACTCGCGACGACTATACTTAGCATATACGTCTTATAACAATTCTACTCGCGACGACTATACTCGCGACGACTATGCTCGCGACGACTATACTCGCGACGACTATACTTAGTATATACGTCTTAGAACAATTCTACTCGCAACGACTATACTCGCGACGACTATACTCGCGACGACTACACTTAGTATATACGTCTTAGAACAATTCTACTCGCGACGACTATGCTCGCGACGACTATACTTGCAACGACTATACTCGCGACGACTATACTCGGCGTACGCGTCTTAGAACAATTCTACTTACGACGACTACACTCGGCGTACGCGTCTTAGAACAATTCTACTTACGACGACTACACTCGGTGTATACGTCTTAAAACAATTCTACTCGTAACGACTATACTCGGCGTACGCGTCTTAGAACAATTCGACGAGCCTTCTAACGATACTCGCGACGACTACACTTGCGACGACTACACTCGCGACGACTATACTCGCGACGACTATACTCGCGACGACTATACTCGCGACGACTACACTCGCGACGACTATACTCGCGACGACTATACTCGCGACGACTATACTCGCGACGACTATACTCGCGACGACTATACTTGCGACGACTATACTCGCGACGACTACACTTGCGACGACTATACTCGCGACGACTATACTCGCGACGACTATACTCGCGACGACTACACTCGGCGTACGCGTCTTAAAACAATTGCGCGAGGCATACGTCTCAAAACAATTGCGTAGGGTATATGTCTTAGAATAATTGCGCGAGGCATACGTACATGCTATTGATTGTTTTAAGACGTGTACTAGCTACGTCTCAGAACAATTCTTAGCGCTACCTAGTATATAAGGTAGATTTGGTCTACGTATCGATATAACGACAACGTAACGAGATATAACTATATACTTAGTAAGGACTAGGGATGGATTCCCTATATTAATCTTATCGAGTAGTCAAAATATACCGTTTCGAAATCGAGTAAGCCGTTGATCTTAGACTACAGTTCGAAATACTACTATTTTAAGAGGAAGACGTTAAGATACGGAAAGACTATTTATACAAACTATACTTATTAGACCTCTGCGAATTACCTCGTACTAATATATACGCTGTCCGATGTAGTTGTAGGTTTACGTACTATCGCCGTAATTCTCTTAGTATAGCTAGGTATTAGCGGTATGCGACAACTTAATAACGCGACGTCGTATCGATATAATTTTTGGTTTGCCGTACTCGTAGAGGATAGTAGTATTAGCGCCGGACATAATATTAGTATATCTTAGTATTACTATTAAGTTAGTCCGATACGTAAGGGAGCTTCTAGTATATATACGTAGCTTAGCTTCAGACCCTCTTAAGCGACGACCCTACGATACCCTAAAATTCAAGCCTAAGGCATCATTCGAGCTCCGAGGGTTAGAAAGGAGATAGCGATAAGTACAATACTAGAGTTCTTATCGCCTAGGAGGCTATAGAGGTTTCCTAAGCGCTTCTTAGTACTCTAACTTTATAGGAGATCCTTAGTAAAGACCGAGAGCAGACGAAAGATCTTATAGAACGGATTAGTAACTTAGATACGATTAGCGATAACGAGGGTAATGTAGTAGAGGAGCTAAGGCAATTAGTACGCCTAAGCTTCAAGCTTGCGTAAGAGTGCCTCCGGGATACTACGAGACGATTATAGGGAGATTGCTTTAAGCTTGTATAAAGTTTACCTACCGACTATATTTACCGACTATATTTCTTAAGATTCAAAATATTATAACTTCTAGTATAGCGTATATATAATCCTGAGTTTCTTTATTCAATTTAACTATAATCTTTACTTTCGTATCTATATCGGGTTTATATATAGTTTCTTTTCTTATACCTAGTCCAAATAAATCGCTTCCTCGCTCTCGTTAGGGTACCCGGTTTCTAGGTTTTTTATTTCTATATACGAAGATTCAATACCTAATAGGTACGCAATACCTACTAGGTTTCGCAATACCTACTAGGTTTGTACCTAACCCGATAGGTTGGGTATACCTAGCTAAATACCTATACCTATTAGGTATTGCCAATACCTAACCTACCCTATATACCTACTAGGGTAGGTTGTACCTATAATAAGGCCTAGCAATAGCTTTATCTACAAATCTAGCTAGTAAGATACCTAGCCGCGCCGGTAGTCGTATACTATTACTAGCGCCGGTTGCGGACAATAGTAGGGACACGCAGGCAAGTAACGAGCCAACAGCGCGCGGTAGCCGTAGTCGTAGCCGTAGTCGTAGTCGTAGCTCTCGTCGTACATCTCGTACGCGCGGTCCCTATAGCGATTCTCGTAGTAGTTCTGTTGCTACTCCGATTTCTACCGCTATAGAGAGTATAGCTATAGATAAAGAAGAGGAAGAGAGAGTAACTATCAAGTCTGCTCTATATAGGAAGCATAACATACGGCCAAACCTCTATACTAGTCTCTACTATCTAGCATTTATTGCTAAGTATAGTCTTGCTATAAACCTTAATGTTATAACTAGCGAGGAGTTCTACCGCATCCTGAAGGGTATAATCTACCTTACTAACTACTATAATCTAGAGCGTAATCTCCTCTAGCGAATTAATTTCGAGATAACTATTCGCTTTCTATTAATAGGAAGTATAGAGCAAACTAAGGGCCCTTTAGTTGACTAACTACGTCGTATTAACTCTAACTGTCTAGGGCTCTTCGACAGGCTTCTACCGCAATCCGAGCGTACTGTCCTCTAGCGTAATGTCCTTAGCGACGACCCCGAGGAAGCTATCGAGTACAACGCGATTCCGGAAAACGATGTATATTACACTAGTATTAAGTCTCGTAGTAAGCTAGCCGTCAAATAGGCCTACAAGACACTAGGCCTCCTAGCATTTAGCAAGGAAGCAAATAAGGAGCTAGCTCGTTTACTCTTAGCTACGTTTACGAAGGACTATAACCGACCAAATGTAACCGCTTTCTAGAGGGTACTATTTAAGTAGTAGAAGATAGTCTCTTTCGATAATCTATATACCGAGCGTCGTACGACCCTATATTGCGGAGACTTTATATACTTTAATACTGCGTCCGCTTAACCTAGCCTAGAGATTTTGTCGCTAGCGCCTATACGTATTAACCAAATCCTAACCTTAGATATAGGTACTAACAAGCAGTTCTACTTTCTAAAGATCTCCCTACTACAGCCTAATAGTATTAATTAAGTTACTAGCCTTAGTATATACAAGATTAGCGCCGACGCTCTTCTTATTAGCCTGCTAGTACTACGAGGCAAGAAGCAATAGGTTATACTAGTTAACGTAAGCGATAGGATTATATTCTCGGTCGGCCTATCTCTAGTTAAGGCGACAATAGGACAAGACCTATTGTATATTAACTAGGACTCTTCGTTCTTGATCTAACTATTATATATACGTATAATTCAATTGCTCTTATGTTTAATGTTCGTATCTACTTAGCTAATACGAACAGATAGCAATATATCCTCGAGCATATATAGTTCCTCTTCTACTCGACAACATCCTGTATATACGGTCTATATATATATCTAGTACTAGGCCCTTTCTAACTCTACGACTCTAGTCCGATACTATATAGTATTTCGGATACATATTCTAGACGCCGGATAGAACGATTAGACTATAGAGGACAAGCGGACAGGGCAGCTTAGATATACTAATACGATAGGTAACGGTTAGAGGTCGCGATAATAGATAGCAGTATATAGGTTTGAACACATTTATATTTAGACTAGACTCGGTATATATATCCGATACGGACCGAACCCTTCTATCGCGCTATAATTCTTATCTGCTTAATTCTTATATACGTAGTTTATAGGAGCATATATAGATATATTAACCTATACTACCTTTATACTACTGTATAATAATAGTTAGACTAGGTATATACGCTCGGATTAGACTCCCGCGATAGATAATCCATCTGCTTGATATAGGAATACGTATATTATTAGAAAACGTATACAAATATTAGGAGGTGTATATTTGACTATACGACGGAATTACCGTTTAGAAAATTTTACATGCTCAAACTACACTTACGTAAATATCTTTTTCTCGTAACTTAAAGCTATAGCGCTTTCTTTGTACAATACGATAGTATGTACTTAACGTACTATATAGAAGAATATACTTTATAGACGAGACGGACAAATATAAAAAGCGCTAGCAAAAATCGACGCGTAAGATGTAGCGTAAGAGAAACTCGATATATATAAAAATTTTTATATATAAGATTCTACAGACACGTAAGAGATAGCTTATGTTCTAACTTTTACTTGTAATATAACATATTGACGTACTACTCGTAACACGTAACACCTTATGAACTGACATATATCATTTTATAACAATACATAATAAGCGACGTAAAAGTACTGTAAATACATAGTGCACTAGTACCCCTCCTCCCCTTAATGTAGTCCCTATGGTCCTGACGTGCGGCTGGGCAAGGCGGGGAGAGCTTCCCTGAGGGGCACTCGATTGCGTAGAGTGTATTGCATCAGTCCTTACATACATGTACCTGGAATCATCATCATACATGTAACTGTCAATGAGGGCCCTATAAGACAGCCGTGACTACTCCAAGAACAATCACAATCGTCCACCGCACGATAGATCATACCATAATTCATCATGTCTCATTCTCTCTATACCGACGAGACCCCAGCGGACGTCAAGAACGCCAAAGGCCTCCATCTCATCACACAAAACACGCCCAATGGTCAAGCGGTCCAGATCTTTCTCGAGGAGTTGAAAGATGCGTATGGCACCGAGTGGACCACATCCGTCATTGATATCTCGTAAGCAAGATAACAACCACCTACCTGTACCTGTACTGTGTGCATCGTCTAAACTTCATTGTGCAGTACCAATGAGCAAAAGAAAGATTGGTTCTTGCGTCTAGATCCGAATGGTGAGTCCACAAGTACCAATGCTCGAGGATATTGTCTTTTGCCTTGAGCTCCATATTTGTAGAGTATAGAGGCACAGCGCCAGGGAGAAGTTGGGACAACTTCATGTGCTCGGTGTCTGACATCCATCATCACCACCACCGCAGGTCGAATTCCAGTCTTGGTAGACAACTCCCAGTCCCCACCCTTCACCGTCCACGAGACATCGGCCGAACTCTTTTACCTCCTCAAGTTCGCCGACAAACAAGACAAGTTTGGCTTTGCCGACGATCTTGAGCGCAATCAAGCTTTGCAGTGGACTTTGTAAGCTCAGCCGACTATACCCACCTATCCACACCCATACAACATAGGTACCGACCGGCACACCTCACTAACACAATGCTTGCCGCACCAAGCTTCTGGCATGGCTCTGGCGCTCCATACCAAGGCCAAGTCAACCACTTCACTCGTGCGGCGCCAGAAAAGATCCCCTACGCAATTACGCGTTTCCGCAACGAGACTCTGCGCGTCTTTGGCGTGCTGGAGATCCACCTGAGTGGCAAATACACCGGAGAGCCACGGGAGTATCTGGCAGGTAATGGAAAGGGGAAATATAGTATCGCTGATGTGAAGACTTGGTATGTCGTTTCGGTATGCTCAGCTGGTCACAGTCGGATCGCTGACTTTCACCCTTAGGCCATGGGTCAAGAACTGGGAGAAAAGTGGCTTTACCAAGGAGGAAGTGCAAGGTTTCCCACATCTTCTGAAGTGGATTGATCGTATTGCGGCGAGGCCTGCTGTGCAGAGGGGTATTGGAGGGGCGTATAATAAGAAGTAAGACTCCTTTCGTTGCGTGAGTTTGCCAACGGAATCCAGGCACAGACGAACCAATGCGATGTGTAGGGCGAAGCTATAGATTAAGTCGGCGACGACCTTACCTACATAGCTCTAGTCCCAGAATTCCGCATAGGGCAACACAGTCCCAAGCGTGAAGCTGGAAATGACACCTGCCATTGAGTGGAACGCAGTCATATACATGTGTGATCCTCTTCTTGGTGGATGTATACCTGTATTCCAATCCCGGCGTCCTTCAGTGACATGACATAGGCTGCTTTGCGCTGTTGTAGTTACGAATGTCAGGAGCCTTTTGATGGTGACAAGTATGGCGGACCTGCCACTGAGCCGGGACGTGCTTGGGAAGTCGGTGATTGAACAGTGTGCGAAGATTTGCTTCGGATCAGAGGTGTAGCGCGGCTCCGCGACATGAATGACCCTACCTCGCTACGTGGTTCACACTTACAGCCAACAAGCACGCTCGTGAATGAATTCTGGGGCAAAGTCTCCAGGCTGCATCATAAATCCGGATCGATATGCATTTTGAACTTCTTATTCGCCCTATCAGGTGCCCGGTACTCGAATTGATGTCCATGGAGCTCGAAGACGAGTGGCTTCCTCTTCTCTTCTCCACCTTCTTCCTCCTCCTCCTTCTCCTCCAACGGCACTTCAAACCTGAAGATAGTCTGCTCCTTGGGCACAATCTTCAACTCATTCCCTTTCGTGATAATTTCCAGTGTATGTTTCGTGTCCTTGACCACAATCCCGCGCAGGCTTACTCTGCTTGGACATCTGCTCCTTACAACCTCCACGAGAGCACCATGGTAGTCGGCGGTCACCAGCATGGGACCCGCGCCACTCGCATCGACGTATGTTTTGCCTGCTTTCAAGCCAAGGATCTCTCGCATGTAGTCGCACCACATACGATGCAGCGGCTCATAGATGGCGTACTTGCGCTGGTCCTTGGGGATCTCGTAGACGCATAATGCGCGTTTTTGCTTTGCGGAGAGAGGCTTTGGCTTCTTCGACTTTCGTTGTAATTTCTCTTTCTGGCGACGATCGTATTGACGCTTCGCGCGCGCGTTGATGCTCGGATCTGGTGAAGTGGGCCGCAGTAAAAGTGGAATCTTTTTGACCTTTTCGTTGAAGATTCTGCTGGCGGTTTCAGGCTCGTATGCGCGCTGGAGCAGCTCTTCGGCGATGTGTTCTGGGGGCTGTGCAGCCATGGTCGGGATAGATATGTGCTCACATGGTGGAATGTGGTGATGATATGACTGGCGGGAGAAATTGTGAGCTTGATAGAGGTTGCTGACTCAGCAGAACATTGAAAGTGAGCGAACGGGCACATCACATGAACAACACCTCCCCCCTCAACCTCTCGAGAACAAGCATACCTTACTTAGGTACCTAAGGTACTGTACCTTTCGTCCGGACCTTACTGCCAGCCATGGAGAACTTCCATGTGGATTCAATTCTACTTCATGTACTTACTACAGCTTAACCCAGCAAAATTACTAATTTCTATCCTCTTCACTGCATTCACACTCTCAAGCCACCATGTCCATCATAGAAAGGACCAACCCACTGAACCTCCAATACAAAATCTGCGTCGTAACAAATGCCTCCTCTCCTCTGGGCGTCGTGATCTGCAAGACTCTACTAAAGGCCAACGCCCTCGTCTTGGGCATTGACACACGTCCTCGAGATCACTCCCTCAATGCCGGACTGGGTACACATTTCCAGTTCGAACAAGTCGACATCAAAGAACTTGAAACGCCGAAAAAGATTATAGAAGCCTCTCAAGAGAAATTCGAGAGTCTGGGAGGCAAATTCGATGCGCTTATGAATCTTGTCGAGAAGGAAGATGATGATGATGATGTAGCAGGTATTGCAAACTTGACCAAAGCTATTGGAAATGTGATGAGGGAGACCGGGCAAGGTTCCATCATTACAGTGGCTCCTGGGAGTGTAAATGAAGTTGAAAGTCAGAGCAAAAGACAAATGGTCTGCGAAAGCTCCGCTCCGGAGAGAGAGAGTCCTCCATCTCATGCTAACGAATAAAATATATTCGAAAAAACCAGATCGACTTCGCCAAATCCCTCATGCAGCAATTCCAAGACAACAGCAATTCCATCAGAACCAACATCATCATACCAGAAGGTTCGTTCGTGTCCCAATTACATTTCCTATCGCGATTCTCCCTCTAACCACGTATACTGATCAAACCCACTAAAAACAGCAACAACAGCACCATCAGAAACCCAACAATCTACCCTCGCCTACCAAGAAGCTCAAACGCACATGACCGCTCTGATCAAGACAGAGGAAAAATCCGCGATACAATCTCAGCAGACTACTACTACTACTCCAGCAGAATTCTACAAAATCGCCAATTTGGTATTGTTTTTAGCAGGCGGTATGAGTGAGAATTTATCTGGCAAGATTTTCGGTCTGGATGGGTCGTGCCGGGAGTTGTAATAGTAGGTAGAGATAAAGAGAGAGAGAAAGGGGGGGGAGAGAGAAGGTTTCATATACAATACCTACATGTACCTACCTGATGTGTAAAAGAATGAACGTGAAGTGTCAGAAGAATCAAATGAAGTTGTAGGTGATGTAGAATACGCCACTAGACCATGCGGTGTCCATCTCTGGTCATTTGCTTCTGCTACATGGTCGGCGTATCAAATGTAAGGTAAATGTAGTTGATGACTTGCAACCTCATCGCACATCCAAGATAGCTTCTTGGTTGGGGTAGACAATTAATTCGCGGATAGCGGCTGACGGTAGTGAAGCAGAGTGGAAAAGAAAAGAGTTGGGGCGTGTGGGAGTCCACGCTGTTTGTTCCAATATACATTGATCTACGCATAGGTATCAAGACAAACGAGAAAATGTCAGAGGATGCTTGTCAACTAGCTACACCATGCAGTACTGTATCTCACATTCCGTTTGCCGATGAGGGAGCGTCTCATCAACTATTGTGCCTCCATTTTATCCAAGATGGCCCTGGTGAATTGGTGAGTAGTAGCCTCACCACCCATGTCGCGTGTTCGTGTCTTGCCCTCGGCGATAACATCATAGACTGCCTTGGAGATTCTGTTCGCATGGTCGTCAAGACCAAGATGTCTCAGCATCATGCTTCCGGAGAGAATGAGAGCAGTTGGGTTGGCCTGATCCTTGCCCTTGATATCAAGACCAACGTGACGGCATCCAGGCTCGAAAACGGCGACGTCACGACCCATGTTGCAGCCTGGTACGATGCCAGGGCCGCCGACAAGACCGGCACCAATGTTGGAGAGGATACCACCGTACAAGTTGGGCATGACCATGACGTCGAATTGTTGAGGCTTGGATACACACTGCATGGAGGCGTTGTCGACAATCATGTCGTTTGTCTCGATGGTAGGGTATTCCTCGCCGACCTTGCGGACCGTGTTGCGGAAGAGACCATCAGCCAACTTCATGATGTTGGCCTTGTGGATGCAAGTGACCTTGCGGCGGTTGTTGGCAAGCGCGAAGGAGAATGCGAACTTGGCGATACGCTCTGACTTGGCGCGGGTGATGATCTTGAGAGACTCGACGACTCCGGGAACGGACTGGTGCTCGAGACCGGAGTATTCTCCCTCGGTGTTCTCACGGATAATGCACAGATCGACGTTCTTATGCCGTGTCTCATAGCCGGGGATGTTCTTGATCAGGACGATCGAGGCGTAGATGTCGAGCTCTTGTCGGAGGGCGACATTGAAGGATTGGTGGCCGGATCGTGTGACGGGCGTGTGGAGGATACCCTTCAGGCCCAGCTTGTTGCGCTTGAGCGATGCAATGGATTCGCGGAAGAGCTCCTCCGAGTGCTTGTCGCCAGTTTCCATGCCCGACACATCGACCTGTTCCCACTCGACGGGCACGTTATCGGCCTTGAAGATGGTCTTGACCGACTCCGAAACTTCCGCACCAATACCGTCACCTGTTGCGCATCCCATTTAGTTCCTCTTGGGCGTTATCAGACGTCGGCTTTTTTTGCTTTTGCAGGCGCATACCTGGGATCAAGGTAACAGTGTACTTGCCACCAAACTTGGTGGGCTTGAAGATGTCCGACGACACGGTCGCGTATGCTGTTCCCTCAAGTCAGATTCTGCGTCGGCGGTATTCCACATCGGGTCGCTGCGTGTTCGCGTACATCGAGCGGCGATAGAAGGTGTTTGGATTGCATTGCTTCGGAGAGCCTGGAGAGAGTCGGGTCAGCGGTGTCATGTTCAGTTCTTCGCACGGGTGGACGCTTACCTGCACGGCGTGTCGGGAGAACATGTTGGGCGACTGGTGGGTGGTGGTGGTGGTGTTGGCAGAAGGACAGGAGGAGGACAGCACCGCAAGAGAGTTGAGCAGTTTAGGTAGTTCTAGTTCATATGCAGAAGCCGGCGCTCTTTCCCGGCTCGGATGGCATGGACTGCAGGGATCCACTTTCGTTTCCTTAAGCCGCCTCCTCCGAATCCTTCCATTGCTACCACTTCACTTCCTAACTCTCGACAACATCTCCCGCGAAACACACCTCATGACGAGCATATCTCTTCGAGTCACCAAGAATAAGACCATCCTACGAACACCCCTGACATCCTTCTTTTCCGCTCCCATCTCAGCCCAGAACATGTCATCCGCAACCAAGACCAAAGCTCCCCCCGTCATCGCCACCAGAACTTCAACCTGCCTCTGCAAATCCGTACAAATCGAAGTCACAGGCGAAGACAAGAATGCCGTTCTCTGCCACTGCGATAACTGTCGTCAAGCGAGCGGAAGCGCCTTTATGTACAACCACAGATTTATGAAATCCCACATCACCGTCTTGAAAGGCGAGAACTTGTTGAAGGTGTATGATGACAAAGCTACCAAGAGCGGTGCGACACTGTACAGGCACTTCTGTGGGAGTTGCGTAAGTTCTTGCTGCTTCCTCGAGCGGCTAAAGCTGTGAGTTTTCGATATAGTCATTTACAATGCGTTCGTAGGGCTCGCCATTATGGCTTTCCAATTCCGCCATAAAAGGCTTTGCGGCATTCAATATTGGCAATCTAGAAGGCGAGAAGAGACAGCCGTTTATGGAGCTTTTCAAGGAAGGCAAGCACAGCTGGGTCGGCGAGGTGACTGGTTCATCGAAGCTGTAACATCTTGCCATGACTGTGCATAGAAGCGATAAACAGCATCGCTTTTGATAACATGATGCTACGACAGATCTAATCTCCAATGCGAATGGTCTCTGAGGAGTGCCTGAGCGAGTAAACAAAGCGGAAAATACAAGTCACAGGTGAAATCCGAGCTAGTCACTAATAATGTCTTTGTTATTTCTATTCAAGCCCTTTTCAGGCATGTATGATTCACTCTTTGTCCATTGCGCACTAACTATTCGAAAAAGTTGTAATCGGCACAAAAACGCTGCTCACTCAAGAATCAGATGAGTATTGACCTCACTGGTCTGCCGGAAAGATGGAGCGACCAGAGCAGACGCACCATCTAATGCCCAAGTCGCACGAGTACAGTGCACTCCATCCAAACGATCCTCTAGACGACGACGATGACGCAGCAGCAGCAGGGAGTGAACCAACACCAACACGTCGGCAATCTTTCTGGCGCAATCGGCCCTGGTGGCAATGGATTGTACTTCTTCAACTCGCAAACATTTTGGTCTTTCTCGTGATAGAAAACAGGAAAGGCATCGCCCATCGAATTGCAAAAGCGCGCGACCCCATCGCTTCCTCCTGTAAGCGCATACCTCAACCCATGAATCCTATCCCTCACAATTCTCACTAACCACACCCCCCAGATCACGACCTATTCACCAAGAGAGAAGGCGTCGAATACCTCGGCATCAAAGAAGGCTACTGGACGCGCCTCCAAAACCAGACCTTCTGGAAATGGATGCTCCTCCCAAAGAACGGCATCGTAATGCTCCACAACAAACACCTCCCAGCTCTCGACCAAACACTCGCCAAACGCCCCACCACTCCCCCCTTACTACCTCCGGGAACAGAAAACCACAGCCTCTACCAAGTCGCCGTCTTCCACAGTCTCCACTGCCTCGAAATGATCCACAAACGCCTCCTTGACCCGTCTGGCTTCACTCCACGAGACTGCTCTGGACTAGAATGGGGCTTTGATGCAGAAGACGGGTATAATCAAACTCTGCAGACTGCTTGTCACATTCAACATTGTGTGGATTGGATTCGACAGGATATCATGTGTCTGGCGGATCCCACGTTGGAGCCGTTTGTGATTGCGGATGAGGTGCGGTTTGAGCCGGAATATCACCAATGTAGAAGTTTTGAGAATGTGAGGAGTTGGGCGCAGAGGAATGAATATCCGGGGAGTATGGCTAGTTTGCAGGCTTTTGGGTGATGGAACTCTGGAATCAAGACATATAAGTAGAGGGGGAGAGAGAAGGTTGGAAGAGAATTAATTGTTGTGCTTCTTGATGAGATACGATAGGATGAAAAGTTAACATAAGATGAAAGGTTCTGCTTTCGCCGATATTATGATGCGGGTCAAGTTAGTGGAATCGGCCACCTTCGTATACCATGAGAATCTCGAAGGTGAAGTGAAATGGAGAGAGAGACCGGCCGGCGTCATCGGCCGCTCACTGGCCCCACAGCTCCACTTTGCGGAGGATCGGCGCTCCAATCCTACACAGCTCCATATATATTTCACTAAGGTATTTGGCGATGGTTCTTATGCTTACCAAGTGCATCGCAGCAGGCCATCACGATGGATCAAACCGACAGCAACAAGCGGCTGAAGACGTCGAGCGGAACGCCAATCAGCACTGCTGCACCGGCATCTGGCGCAGCAGGACTGCCAGCATATCATCCGCCGGCGGCGGCTCGAACTATTGGAGGACGAGACAGCGGTAGCAGCGGGTAAGCAGTAATCCATCAAATTATCACCAAACCGTGTCACAAGCACCAGCACATGGGCGCATAAGCACCAGCACCAGCACACAAGCACAAGCACAAGCACAAGCAATGTCGTTTGGTGGGAGTGGGAGTGGGAGTGCAAGTGATAAGGTCGAAGGTAGTGGTGGGCAGGCACTGGCACCGACACGGCATGTGCAAGCGAGTGGAGGCGAGCAACGAGGGAACGTGGAGGCGGCAGTAGTCGAGCGCGTGCATGGGAGAAAAGGAGGGGAGGGCGGGAAGGGGAGTCAATGGAAGGTTGAGATAGAAAGAAGAACGAGGAGATGAGATGAAGTCGCCGCACGCCATTGTCTTCGCACGCCCACGCAGATCACAAGCAACAACAAGAGCAAGAGCAAGAGCAAGAGCAAGAGCGAGAAAGAGCGAGAGCAAGAGCAAGCCACACAACACAACACAACTGCGCCTTCCCTCATCTCATCTCCCCTCCCCTCCCTCACCTCTCCTCACTTCACCTCACTGCAGTCCACCGCTCCCACCACTTCGCCCTACACCCACACTCCATCACCGCCACGTCGACACCGCCCACACCCCACCCATACTCCCCACTACTACCACCGCCGGGACTTGCCATCCATCATCACATAGCTCTCTATTCCTCCCCAGCATGCCTGCAGAGCGGCGCTCCAAGCGCACTGTCTCTAACCCAGCTGCCGCCGCGACACACTCGGCCCAGCCATACACTCGAACTAACGCGCGTATTATCAGCTCTTCGTCCTCAGCATCCGTCGCAGCACGCCCCGCCAACGGCAAGACCACATCCCTCCGTCTCACGGTCAAGGCACCGCCCAGCAAACTCAGGCAGGCCACTTCGGGCTCGAACATCCCGCCCAATCCATATGCAGATACGCCGAGCGAAAGTGACACCACCCCAGCCCCGCCACGACGCGCGGCACGAGCGACCCGCAATCCGCGAACTGTCGTCGACCCCGATAGTGACGATCTCGACGACGATCAGGACGCCGAGGGGGAAATCGAAGGGGGCGATGGCGACCAGGAGCTTCTCGCGCAAGAAGACAGCGAAGATGACGCGGAAGAAGAGGACGACGATGTGGACATGGACGATCACCCTCCCCCGCCTGTCATCACGCAAAAGACCGCGTCTGGTAAAGCGAAACCGACTGTCACTGTGACAGCACCCTCCCAAGGCGCGCTAAAATCTGTCGAAGCCAAGGAAACGGAAGATGACGATGACGAAGAGTTGTCTGAGCTAGAGTCTCAGGAAGAGGATGAGCTCGGGGGCAACGGCGACGACGAGGAAGACGAGCTGGATGATGATAGCGATGAGGATGACGATAACTCACGAAGCGCGACCCCTGATTTGTCAAAGCTCACAAAGCGCCAACGCGGAGTCATGGTCGAGTTTGAAGGCGCAGAAACGGGTGATTTGCTGGCATTGTCTAATGAAGCACTCAAGAAAAAGCACTTCACGGAAGAGGAGCATGTCCAGCGCAGAGCAGAGATGGCTCGACGCAGGAAGAATCTGTCCGACAAGCGCAACGAGGAGGAAAAGGTAGGCTCAGTCTGGTGAACCACTTACAGTGTGTCTCTACTGACATGTCACAGATGGAAACCATCAACAAACTGCTCCATAAACAAGCTCCAAAACGCCGGACTCGCGCTGAGATTGACGCTGCTCGTGCAGCCGAGGCCGGCGAAACTCCTCTTGCTGACCGCGACTCCAATGCTCTGAATCCAACTATGGTGCGCTGGGTCAACAAAAAGGAAGGCAGTCATGTTGTCGTACCGGAACTCTGGCAGAATTCGCCTGTTGGAGCATACTTTGGTCTGAGCAGCAAGGGAAACGGAAGTTTGATTGAGGAAGTTGCTGACTCCTAGGTGGGGACTTTCGGCGAGGCTGGCGAAGTATTTAATACGGACACCGGTCTGCCGCGTCATCATTTGGAGCATCATCATCTGGAGCAAAATGGGCCTGGTGTCAATCTGACGGCCGATCGCACACAGAACAATTGGTCTGAAGAGGTGAGCAGGCTCAGAACAGGACAGATAGATGCAGCTGATGATGACGAACAACCTCTTGATTATCTGAAGAATCCCTGGGAACCATACAACCCCGAGCGTTATATTTTACAGGCTGCCGCTGCTCAGGAACGAGCCCAACAGGCCGGACAGAGTCATAGGCCCAATGGTGGGGCGAAGCTGGAGGCAGGACCCGCAAATGTTTTCTCTGATGGGGATTTGCGGTTGTGGATGAAGCCGAAGAGACCTAAAGGATCCAAGCGGAAGAGATATCCATTTGCTGATTGTCAAACACGTCTGGGCAAGCAACGTGACAAGGATGATGAAGATGATGCGACACGAAAGCGGAGTCGTATGCTGAAAGACCTTGAGGCTGTTTCTGTTCAGTACAGCTCATTCACAATTAAGCATAGGAGGAGCAAGACTAGGTCCGGGAAAGTATAAGTCAAGAAACAAGAGCCGAAGAGGCGAAAAGGTAGGGAGTAAGGATCGGTACCGTAGCTAGATGAAGAAATGGTATACGCAAATTCTGGCTCCCGATCCTCTATATGAAAAAAAATACACGCTGAACAGAACGCCATCCTTTTCCAAATCATCACAAAAGGAAATCTATCAATCTCTTTCTCTCATACATTCTCTCCGCTCAGCAACGGAGGAGCATTGTAGTACCCCGTCTCCACCCGACTGGTATTCAGCCCTTCGCCCGCGAGCAGAGCAGCCTCTCCCCGCATGGCATCTTCGTCATCTTCGGGTGAACCCTCTCGACACGACCATCGATCCACGATGCGCAGCGTCTGTCGACTCCAAATCCTTCGCACCACGAGCAATCGCATCGGCACACATGCCACCACCAGTAAAGGAAACGCCGGACCGGCCGACGTCAGGGAGATGGCGAATGCGATGATTGCAATGGTGATTTGTAAGAGGGTGTAGGTGTGTATGGACCAGTATCCACGTCCGCATGGATTTGGGTTGGTGGTGGTGTTTGTGGGGGGGATGCAGTCTGCTGGTGGTGGTTGGCACACTTCTGGCTGGGGCTGTACTACTTGTATTTGTGGTTGTTGCGGTTGTTGTTGGTGCGGTAGGGATAGAGAAGGGAGTTGCGAAGACGGAGTGAGAATCCAAAAAAATCGTTTCAGTATAGGGTTTGTAGAAAGATTTTGGTAACCCATGAAAATAAACAGACCGGCGAGGACGCTGGTGGGTGTATAGCCCAACACACGTTGGAGCGGTGGAGACATGCAGGCGAGAATTGCTCCTGCGTGTAGGAATCGGGACCAGCGTTGTTCGCAGACGCGGGGTAGGGGTTGGTAAATGATTTTCTTTTCGCCCTGCTCGTTGACAGGCAGCATAATCTCCTCTTTCTCGTCGTCGGCGAAAGTGTGCATCAGACTTTCGGAGTGGAGAGGTGCTTGGGGGAGGAGGCCGTTGGCGGGTGGGATGCCTAGGATGCCGCAGATGGCGGTGGTGAGGCCGAGGAGCATGATTTCTAATGCGAAGCCGCTGGGTTTGCGCGTGCGGAAGCGTTGGGCGGTGCACATGATGGTGCTGATTTCGTGGTCGAAGAAGAAGAGGATGGTGACGATGGCGCCGGAGAGCATCGAGACTGCGATGTAGCCTGCAGGGAGATCCCAGAATTGGACAAAGAAGGTGGAACGTTCGGGCGAGGAGGGTGCAAATCGCTCACTGCTGGTGGACAGTCTGCCCTTCTCCAGGGCTTCGACGTCGCCCAGGTAGCCGATGCCGACGAAAAAGATGACTGCGATCGCAGTCGCGTACTGTCGAAGAAAAGACCGGACGTGTCTCGGAAAGAGAGGCGCCCACTTCTCCGCGGAGGAGAGTAAGAGCGCCAGAAGAAAGGTACCTACGCCATCGATCACGGAGTAGAGAAAAGCATCGAGAGGCATATCGGTGTGGCCCCTTCGGAACTCTTGGAATGCTTTGCTGAAGTATATGATCGATGTCAGGAGGCCGAAAATCTCGCAGGTGAAATCGGTGACATAAAGCATGGTCCATTCGTGGGCGTTGAAGATTGCGAGACACCATAGCATCCAACAGGTGTGGATCAATGTCCATGCCTGAAGGCTCAGTGGTCAGTAGCGTTCACGTTGGTAATCCAGTGCTGCTGCTGCTGCTGCACTTACCATGAAGGGAAGGAACGGGACGCCCATGGAGTCGGTTATCATGGTGTAGAGATTTTCTGCAATGACGGAAAACGGTCCCGTGACACCGAGTATGGTCAAGGGCTGGAGGGAAAAGAATGAAAAGATGACATTGCAGAGACCTGGTTTCGGGAGTGAGTACGTATGTAGATGCTTGGGGGGTTATCCAATCACGCATCGTTTACATACCGGTGCTGAATACAATCTCGATGGTGCCCCAGTTCTGACCCGTAGAGGCATATAGATCGCTTGCAAAGGTGATACCAGGCAGAAGATTGGTGAAGAAGACAAATATGGCACTTGCAATAATGACCTGGCTGAACGTTGTCCAGTCTGAACGATAGCGCTTGATGAGCTTTCCCACGTCTCTTTTCAGGAGTCGAAATGGTCGAAGGGATCCATCCGTGGCAGTGAATGTGGATCGTACTTTGGCTACGAAGCCTTGTTTTTTCTTTTTCGGTAGTGCTATGCTCTCGCGGTAGGCGTCGACGTCGCCATCGTCG
Organism: Sphaerulina musiva SO2202; assembly: GCF_000320565.1. Classification (NCBI taxonomy): domain Eukaryota; kingdom Fungi; phylum Ascomycota; class Dothideomycetes; order Mycosphaerellales; family Mycosphaerellaceae; genus Sphaerulina; species Sphaerulina musiva. The sequence goes on from NW_016017391.1 coordinate 742,242, forward strand.
CCAACGCGCCAGGAGATACGATTGTTGTATGCTGGTGCGGGAGACATCTGGATGAGGCGACGAGCAGAGACAATGGGACAAGATGGAGCGAGTGTGGATGTGGGCGATGTGGGCGTGCACAACGCCTCATATCTATGGCTCGCTCTCTACTGACCCGTCACTACTGGCATCTCTGGACAGCAGCAGACATCGTGCACTGAACGTCTGGCTGAAAGGGCTCCGCCTCTTACTCGCTTGGCGCGGGAGTGAGTACCCAGAGGCGTTTCAGAAGTGCATGCAAGTGAATTGCCATTTTCGACACACTGACAGACAGATTTGCTGCTGGATGAGTCTTGGCGAGGTTTGATCTTGTGAAGGAGACATGGAGGTGTCGTCGTCGCTGGCATGCCTTTGCTGCATTGAGAGGGCGAGCAAGGGCGGGTACTCCTTCTCCCTTTTGGAATGGTGTGCGAGCTTCCAATGCTTGATCTCAGTAATCTCAGAAGTGCCGTTGCTTGTCGCTCTTCCACGTCACGGCCGGCAGTCCATCAGCCACTACAGGACTGCTATTCTCATACGACGGAAGACAATACCGTAGACAAGCTCGTCGTAGGAAGACGTGGCCCTTGCGGCTGGGCAGCAGAGCCAACGCTTGGCGGCAGTAGGTACAGCTGCATTTCATTCACTTCACTCCTTCATGCAGTGCATGTAAGTGCATGGAAGTGTCCCAATGAGGCGGTGTTGTGATGATGGCAGTTGAGTTGGGTCATTTGGGTGCTGATGACCAGTGAACGAGGAACAGGGCGGTGACGACGACGAGGACGATTCACGATTGGAATCATTGCCAAGCAAAACACCGATCGACGTCGTACACCTTGTCGTCCCCCGCCTCTCTCAGAGAAGTCCTCCATTGACTGGATTTCCGCCCTCCGCCCCGCCGTCTCCCATATACAGCCACTCCATCAAGCATTTTCACATTTGCTTCAATGAGCACGCCAGGAGTCGAAACAGTATGTTGGTGTCGGTCTGCCCCTCCGCATCTTCGCGCCTAGGTAGATAACATAGAAATGTAGCAGCAGTCCGACTCGTCGAGAGCATATACAACTTCATCATACAACTTGTGGGCGCGGCCGCCGGCCATATACCTCTGCCCGTCGGCCACATCAGCCACTGGTGGTGACTAAGACTCTGTAGCCGCTGGCCCGCTGTGCAGCCTGTGCTATACCAACTTACCAAGAGGTACCCAAGGAGACGAGTGTCCCTAGACCCAGACGTCCACTAAGCCCGGATCAGCACGGTCACGGGGAAAAACAGAGCTGCTCCCTGGCAACAATAATCACCTTTTCTGTTCCATTACCTCCGGCGACGAGGGCGTTTAAAGTCACATCTCTGAGGCTCTCTTATTTTGGCTGGGGAGTCTTGGAGTAGACAGAGCAGAGTGAGCGTGCAGAAACACTGATCCCAGACAAGTCCACTACGACAACAGGCTGCAGATTATGATTCTTTGCCTGACGAAAAGTCTTGTTCATTGAGTATTACGTCTTGGCTGCCTGGCCTCCGTTCTCTTCTTGACCGTCGTAGCCGACCTTGACACGCCCATAGCGCAGGGAATATCCCTCTCTAGCTGCTCGTAGGTCTTGGCGTCAGCTGTATCTCTGCCTACTCAACAGTGTCAACACTGCAACAAAGGGGCCAGGACATGCATCAAAGCTACTGAAACGAGAACGGATGCACTACACGGACGCTGGACTCTCATTTTCGAAGCCTGCTGTATGATCTCGGGTCTCTGCGGGCATCAGAGAAGTCTGACCAATATAGACTCGGAATCTTTAAAGACACAGAGAACCAACAGGAAGGGCACGCTACGCTGAGCGGCAGAAGCATATATAATATAAGCTCGCCGTGGCACATACTGTGTGACTTTGACCACCGGTTTGGACGTGCAGTCACGAGTGACACCTGCGAACTATTCACATTATGGCCGAGGAGATCGATCTGGACACCAGTCGGATCACGCATTGGCGGTCCATCATCATACTCATCGTTTTCGTTTTGACCAGTAAGTGGTATTACATGGCAAGAATACTTGGCCATGCATCCGTAAGAATAGATTGGTGACTGATCTGAAGCCTCTCGCAGACCTTGTTGTGCTTTTTCCATTTCACATCCCCGTGTACATCCCGCGTGTGATTTGTGATGGCACTCGAAGCCTATTGCAAGCTGCTCGAATCATCTCTCCGGATGATGGTCCGAGAAGAGACACTACTGCTGATCATGGCAAGTTCGTACGAATGCGGCTCTCCATGAACTTCCTCACGGCGCCAGTCATTGCCGACCTGTTCCTCCTTGCCATTACCGCCATTGGACGGACAGAAGTGCGTGATGGCACTGTGGGCTCCAACCATATCGCTCCACTCGATATCATGGCATTCTTCATCAGCTTGGCATACATTGCCATTTCCATCGATGCCTCTGGCCTGATCAGGTTTCTGGCTTTCAAAGTGCTCCAAAGGGGTGGCAAACATGGCATTCGTCTCTATCTCTATCTTTACATCTTCTTCTTCACGCTCGCTAGCTTCGTGGGGAACGATCCAATCGTGCTCTCCGGCACAGCATTCCTCGCATACATGACGAGAGTCTCAAGGAACATCACAAATGCCAAGGCGTAAGTCATGCACTACCCTGTCTCTTTGTCTACGAAATGACTCCTGACCCGTGTGCGTTAGATGGATATATGCACAATTCGCGATGGCGAATGTCGGTTCCGCAGTCCTCGTTTCCTCAAACCCCACCAATTTGGTGCTCGCCGGCGCTTTCGGCATCAAGTTCATTGTCTACACGGCGAACATTATCGTTCCTGTGATCGTCACGGTTCTGATCCTCTTTCCCTGCTTGTTACTTCTGGTATTCCGTCAGGATGGTCTGGTTCCAAGAACAGTTGAGATGCATGAACTGCCTGAAAGCGCAAAACATGCTCCACCTGTGAATCCCAATATTCCCAGACCTGCTGGAAGTGACGAGGACGAAGAGCTGAAAGCGCTGTTGGAGATTATGCATCCTTACGTTGACAAGAAGAGCGCTGCGGTGGGCGTGACCGTCATGACTGTGACACTGGTTACCATATTAGTGCTCAATGCAACAGCCAAAACGGGCCACGAACACCCCGTCTTCTGGGTGACTGTGCCTGGGGCTGTCGTGATGCTTTGCTGGGACTTGTCGTATGGATGGAAACATCGACATGAGTCCAGACAGGCTGCCTCCGGAACGCCCACGTCGAACTCCACCACCGAACCTCCTAGTGAACTTCACTCCAGGAACGAAGAAGAAAAATCGGACTTTCAAGAGACTCTTGGAGGAGAAGACCCCGAGAAGATGACTATTGAGTTAGAGAAACCACCCCGACAAAGCGACGTCCCGCTCGCTTCGGTACCAAAAGAGTCCGAGAGCGTATCAGCACCTCCACTCGATTCCCGCACCATCACAAACACCACCACGAAGCAACGAAGCTTGCAGTCCATCATCGCTGATACGTGGAAATGGCTACGACAGACTTTCCCCACCACGACCGTGGTCGTACAGCATCTCCCTCTGAAACTGGTCCCGTTCGCTTTGGCAATGTTTGTCCTCGTCCAATCTCTCGTCACATCGGGCTGGGTGGCAACATTCGCATATGGATGGAGTCACTGGACGAGTAGGACAGGAGTCGTAGGATCTATCGGTGGCATGGCTTTTGTATCGGTCGTTTTGTGCAACGTAAGTTGATCTCCCTCTCCCTCTTTCTCTCTCTCTCTCTCCCCCCCTCTCTCTCTCGCACACGGAAATGAGGAAAAGAGAAAAGAAAAAAGAAAAAAGAAAAAAGAAAAGAGAAAAAAGAAAACTAACCCACCCCTCCAGTTCGCCGGAACCAACATCGGCACCGCAATCCTCATCTGCCGCGTCCTCCAATCCTGGGTCGAAATCCACTCTCGCAACGGCGACCCCATTTCGCAACGCATGTTCTGGGCGACTATCTACAGCATGGCTCTCGGCGTCAACTACGGCGCCTTCAGTACCGCCTTCAGTGCCTCTCTCGCCGGCATGCTGTGGAGGGACATTTTGGCGAGAAAACACATTTTCGTGAGTAGTCGGGATTTTGCAGTGACGAATTTGCCCATTATTACGATTGCGATGGTCGTGGGGTGTGTGGTGTTGATTGGGCAGGTGTATATTACGAGGGGGGAGGAGGCGTATATGGGGTAGATGGGGTCAGTGTGATGGATGGAGGGATGGATGGAGGGATGGGAAATAAAAATCTATGGGGGAAAGGAAGGAAGTGTCTGGAGCGTAGTCTGTAGTTGAGACTATAGATGTGCTGGTCGTAATCTGTAGTTGAGACTATAGATGTGCTGGTCGTAATCTGTAGTTGAGACTATGGATATGCTGAGGAAAAGATAGATGACTGATGATAAAAGTATACATGGCGGCTCTCTGCTTGCTCGCGCTTCTCTCTCTTTGTTCCTCTCCCTCTCCCTCTCTCTCTCTCTCCCTCTCTCTCTCTCTCTCTCTCATTGCCACATCCCCAACTAACCCCATCAACCTGATAGAAAACAAAAAGGAAAAGGAAAAACAAAAAGGAAAAACAAAAAGGAAAAAGAAAGAGAAAAGAAAAAGAAAAAAAGAAAGCCTTACCATACAATCCAACTTCATGGTCCTCCCCTTCATCACAAACCTACATCCATCCACCAACCCACTCCACTCCACCACTTCAAAAAAGAAAAACCGTCCCAAATCAAATTCCGTCCAAAAACAGGCAACTGAAACATCTTTTACAGCTAGGAGGGTACCTTTTTAGTTAGTCCAAACCGTCACAAACTGCCTCTACTTCTCTAGTCGCCGTTTTTGATTTTTGTTTTTGACAGCTAAGGGGCGGAGCCGGTTATGAGAAGGGAGGGATACGAGGTGGTTGCTGACTGGAGGGAGATTACCTACGTAATTGGTTTTGTTTTTTGTTAAAAGAGGTTGCGTTTTTGATGGGAGAAGGGCCCTAATGAAGGAGAGGGCCCTATGAGAGATGGGGATGAGGGGGATGATGTGTCTGTACTACAAATGTAGGAGGTAAATCTGGTCATCACATTGATGAGTGCCTTCACTCCGACTCGAGGACTTTTCAGGGTCCATTGAAGCTTTTCTCTTACGGCTACACTAATCCAAATACCTCCTAGTTCCCGCCGTGGAAAGCCGAAAGAAGAAGCTTAGCAAAGCATGTTCATGTTTTCCATCTTTCCGGGGAACTTCCTTTTAAGCTCTGACCTTCTACGTTCCAGATCCTACATGTCCGGTCCGGAGACAAGTTTGATCTTCTTCCTTCTTTCTGAGAACACAAACAAGGAAAAACGAGACTTCGATTGGGAATATCCCACCATTCTCGAGGGATCATCGTTATACACTCGTGGTGGCGGAGTCACAGGCTCAGTGTATGTATGCACGAATGAGGTATGGTGAAAGTGTCTTTTCACATCAAACGTTCTAGAAAAAACTTATTATTTATGTTGAAGTAGAAGGACTAAACTCAGTAGGTCAGTCTAGCGCAAACGGCCAAGGTAGGGGAACAGCAGACAGCTAATTGTATGTAGCTAAGCAAAGAAACAGAAGCATAACCCCCCTCCCCCACGAGCTCATACAAGTTACATCCGACAACTTGACAAAAATACGGTTTCGGTTTCCAAGGAAATCACCAAAATTCGAGCCCTATCCTGCGAATCATGAAGCAAGAAATCTCCTCTCGGTGAAACGAAGAAGCAGAAGGAGAAGAAGAAGGAAATTTTCTTGGACAAGTCAGTCGGAATGTAGACATACATATAGCAGCAAGACTTGCCCTTCCTCTCTCTCTCCCAGATCATCAGCATCATCATCAGCTTTCCAATACATTCACTACAACAACAAGAACAACCACCACTACTCAAAACCCAATCAGCAATCATGCAATTCTTCACCCTCGCCCTCTTCGCGACTTCGTAAGCCACTCCCTTCACCCCATATACACATCCCCTCCAGACTCAACAAACAAAAAATATCTAACCCCCCCTCCCCCCAGCGCCCTCGCCATCTCCCTCCCCCAGTGGGATGCCCCCTCCAAATCTCCCTCTCGCCTCAGCAGCAGCAGCTCTCACAAGAAGAGCAACAGCGGCAAATCCCTCAGCAGCAAAGACTTTTCCTCTTCCTCTTCCTCTTCTCCTTCGTCGGAAGACTGCGACGGCGACGAAAACGGCTGCTACGCACACCAATGCAGCTGCGACCTCATCGATCCTTCTTCGGACTCGGCTCCTCAGCAAGATGATCATTTGGGTGAGGAGGCTTGTAATTATCTTGCTGAGAGTTATCCGAATTTGGTACGCTATCACCCCAACCTATCCATAAAAGTGTGAGAGAATTATTTGTTTGCTGATTTTTTTTTTGCTATAGTACTGGAATGTAGGAGAAGGATGTGTGGATTCTCACAACCGAGGAGTTTCGCCCGAGGGAATGAGGCAGGTGTGCTCTATGTTGGCGAAGGAGGAGTATGGAGAGGAGTATGATGCTCAGGCGAACTGTGCTTATTAGATTGAGAAGAGGAAGAGGAAGGAGGATGATGGGGGGGTAATTTGAATGAAGGGTTTTGATGAAGAGTACCAGGCAAAGAGTTATCATATATATCACAGGGTAGTAGTATCTCTTTACAGAAGGAGAGGTGAGGTGGGCAGTACACACACACACACATATCGAATCAGACATTGTATTATATCTTCAAGATTCACATCTATTTCTCCAACTTCAATGACAGCGCCACATCACTGCAGCAGTCGCAGAGCCAGTAAAAACTCACACAAAACAACCCTCATCACCATCATCCCCCCGAATATCCCTCGCAGCCCTCCTCGCAACAGCATAAACACTCGCCTGTAAATGACAAGTCGGCGGAGTCGGCAACGTACTCGAATCCACCACTCTCAACCCTCCCCCAAGACCCTTCACCCTCCAATTCCCATCCACCACATTCCCCAACGCACACGTACCAACAGGATGATAAAACGTCTGGGCAGTTTCCTGAATAGCCTTCCACAACCCTTCATCATCATCGTCCGCAACATGTGGTCCAGGGAAAATTTCCCTTTGAACGACGTGTTGCGTCATGCAGGGTTGTTGCATGATGCGGCGGAGTTGTTTGTAGCCGTGGAGGATTAGGGATTTGTCCACGGGGTGGCCGTAGTAGTTGCTGTTGATGAGGGGTGGGATGCGATAGGAGGAGGAATTGAGGCGGATGGATCCGGTGGATTGGGGTTGGATGAGAGCGACGAATGCACTGAGAGTGGAAGTGTTGGTGCCTATACCGGGGATTAGGGCGCCGTTGGTGAGTTGGTAGAGGAGCTGGCCGCGGTCATTTTTTTCTTCTTTTCCTTCTTCTTCTTTTGGATAGGTTCCATTAATTCCTCCCCATGAGGTGTTGTTGGGCCCTTGCGCGACAGCAAAAGGAGCAGAGGTTTGACCGAGGATTCCGCTTCCGTTTTGTGCGTAGGACATGTTGGACTGCTGACTGAAGGTCTGGTTTTGCATATATTTCCCCAGCGTCTCGACATGGGGATAGGCTTCGTAAGATATGACGGAGAAGTGGTGGTTGTAGAGATTAGAGCCTATGTGCGGTGCGTCCAGGACGAGCGGAATCGATAAGGCGCGAAGATCGTTCTGCGGACCTACACCAGACAGCAAGAGCAGCTTGGGAGTATTGATGGCACCACCGGCGAGGATGATCTCGCGGGCGTGGAGTTCATGCGTGGAGTTGTCGTTGATGTCATGGTATCGTACACCTATTGCTTGTTTATTCTCGAACAGGATTTTGCTAACCCAGGCGCCGTGCCGAATGTGCACGTTCGGACGGTCGGCCATTTTCCATCCAAAGGCGGTCAGGGCATAGCTCCTGGTACGGTTCGATGCGAGGATGGAGGATGCACCAGAAGTGACTCCCAGACTGTCGCCACCATTCAGGTCGACTTGAGGCAAGCCGAGAGCATCTTTCATCGCTTCCGTGAATTGCAGAGTCCAATCCATAGTGTCCGATGTTGCTGCAATCTGCAAAGGCCCATGGTCGTAGGCACTGGCGTTGAGGCGTGGATCGTAGGTCAAGACCTGTTCCTGATAGTGCGTCGTTGCTTTGAAGTCCTGGAACAAGTTCTCGTAACGTAGCCCGTGATTTCCGGAAATGGCAGCCCATTCATCGTAGATGGAGGGAGCCGCGCGACAATACGCCATATAGTTCACCGCACTTCCGCCACCCAGTGCGCGTCCTTGGCCCGCTGTGGGTGCCCGGCCTCCCAAGTTGGGATCCGGCTGCGACGTATATTGCCATAGATACTCGGTCTCAGTGAGGAGTGGCGCCAACAAGGGAGTGTTGACCATTGGCTCCTTAGGGCCTGTTCAATAACATATCGCCGATCTGTAAACCAACCTGCCGCAGGTGACTTGGCACGTATTGAACGCTTTTGATGGTTCTATATAATAGTCTTGATATATTGAACGCTTTGGCAGCTCTATCTACCTGCTACATATTCTTAAATCTACCCGCAGGTTGTTAACCTGCTACCGCAGGTTAACAACCTGCGGCATGTTTCCGGGTTTCCTATTTAGGTAATCCGGAACACCTGTCCGCAGGTTTCTACTAATGTTGCTATTTGGCAGCATTGCTTAGGGCCTGTTTAGTAGGCGTTTAGCCAATTCTCGACAGGTTGACAGATAGGTCGCGCAACCTACAGATTCGTACTAAACCTACGCTTTAATATTCGCAGGTAGCCGTAGGTACGAGTTGAAATACTATATCGTTTGTTTCGTATATTGTTTAATAGATTATTCCGTATTGTACTATAATATAAAGAGCCTACTACGGCTATACCCGTCTTAAGCTATACTACCTATACCTTATATACGATATATATAGTTAAATATCAGAGCAGTAGTATTTATAGCGTACGACGACGGCAAGCTTATATATAAACAGTAGGTATCTACTAACTTAATAATAGTATCTACTACTCTCGAATACCTATAAGCTTACTATCTTATACTACGTTTGAAATACCCCTCCGAATTAAGCGTAATACTAGTAAGAGTTAGAACTAACTCTTTAATAAGAAGGCAGATCGTAATACTATAGCTATACGAGCTACTTCGGCTTATATAAACACTAGGGCGATCGCTATAGAGGATATATCTATATCTCTACCGTCGCGCCCCGACTTGCCTACTAGGGCTTCCTCGTAGACCTAACCTTACGCTATTCTACCGACCGATCGCTCCGACTTACTAACTATACCTTCGTTATAGACTCCGTCTTCTGCTACTCCGTAGGACGATCCCTTGTCTATAGAGGATCTTAATCTAACTCTCGAGGAAGGTATAGGCTAATTTAGTAAGAGCTAGCCCTCTATCTATAGTAGTACCTACAATACGTATAGTTCTTAATCCTAGGATCCTACTAGTTATACCCTTAAAGAGGATAAAGAAGAGACTAGTAGTATAATAGATAATACTATTAGGGAAAGCTAGATTAATAGTTCTTAGAAGAGGGTCTAACGGGCGAAGTTTATATAGGATAAGGAGCGTATTCTTAAGCTTAAGGTACTAAAGATATACTCGGACTTTATCTATTTGAACCGCTATAGAGGTAGGGGTTTAAGAGCTAATAAGAAGTCTGCTATTGTAGTAGTAGTAATAAAGGCTATAAGAGAGATATACCTAGGGCAAGTAGACAGGCTATTATTAGTATTCTCTTAGGTAAAGACTAAGTTTAATTAGTATTAGCGGAAGACTACCGCTATTAAACGCCTTCTTAAGGTTAGTAGATAGGGTATAGACTAGAAGACTAGTATTGTTACTACGGGGAAGGAGACATAGAACAAGTATATACTTATAGATAGCTATAAGGAGGTACGCTAGTTACGTAACAATCCTCTACTAGGTATTAAGTAGTATCGTAATATATAGGGTACTAAGATAGCGATAGAGGAGTATACTACTAGTAGTGCCGCGGCTATATTAACCGTAGCAAAGACTAAGCAAGACAAGAAGCGTAAGCGCCTATCCGACGAGGAACAACCTACTACTTCGGAACCGGAGGAGACTACGCCTATAGACGAGCAAGAGGACGTAGACAATCCTAAAACACTAGGACCAAGTAGCGGTACGAATACCCGCCGTACCGGTACGATACCTATCTTGTCTAAGAAGGATAGTATCCGGAAGGTATCTAGTACTAAATTACTCGGTATCTAGATAAAAGAGGTATTTAGGGTAATTACTAACGCTAAATTAGTATCCGAGCGGAAACTATTAGAGGTACGGAGTCTAATATAGGAATTCTATACTTCTCGAGTCTATTAGCAAGTATGTCTACGCCTCTTTAATAAACAGCTATAGCAAGTCGCTACGTACGTAGAGGGTAACTACGAATATCGCCTTCGCTTTATAGCGATAGTCTAGAGCGATAACAATACAGACGATAGCTTTAACCGTAACGTCGCTCGGATTAACCTACTCTATAACCGGCGTTAAAAGTAGCTTGCCCGTATCGCTAAAGCCGAGGCCGTAGGCCGGAAGAGCTATACTATACTTACTCGCCGCGACGTTATCGAGAGTATTGACCTCGATGCAGTAAGACTATATAAGATTAGGCTTACTAACTCGGACGAAGAGGATACGGACGAGGAGGCAGAGCGGCGCTCTACCTCTATACTAGACTTGTTACGTCTAATTGTATAAGTATTCTAGTTTAGTAAGGCCCCCGGGGCCTTACCGATTTCTTATACTTACTACGGTCATTACTACTTAATATTGAACGCGGTTTAAGAACTGTATAATATTATATATACCTCTAACTTATATGCTATTCTACTATATATTTATATAATAATTAGTAAAATCAAGGTATCTTATTTACTTCTCTAACTTTCTGCCCTTTAGTAATTAGATAGTATATATAGTCCTACTATATATTAGAGGCAATCTTATCGTAGAACTTGTCTATCTCGCGCTCTTACTTAGCCTCGGAAGCGACGGTTGGTTAACGAGTGCCTATAGCCCCTTACTAATTAAATATATCCTCGGGTTAGGGTATTAGGATATCCTTCTATATCTATACGATCTTATCCCGGAAGAGGGTATTATTAGTATTAGCCCGTCCGATAAAGTTGTATAGCGCTATAAGGGCGTAGACTAGCTATATCTATATATATATAGAGTACTTTGTACGCTTCTTAAGTATATAGAAGCGGTTCTTAAGTACGCCGAACACTCGCTCTACGACATTACGGAGTAAGGAATAGCGTAGATTAAATAACTCCTTCTCGTCCGTAGGGCGCAAATCCGCTTGTAGCCTACTAGTATATATAGCAGATACTATAGGTTAAAGCTACTCTTTTAGATAATACCTTACCCTACCGGCAAATAGTAGTATTATTATATCCGACGAGATATATCTAGCGTCTGCAACGTAGTACTTCTCCTTCGGAAGGTTCCTACTAAATCCCTCTATATCTCTTACGTAGCTAAGTACTATAATATCTACCGTAGAGCCCTCCTATCTAGTAAGGACGTAGGTAAAAATATAACAGCTAGGCCTAGAGGCATATAGCCCTAGGGGGCGGTTAGGTATTTGAGTCTAAGGTATATTAGCCTAAGGCAGGACAGGCTGCGGGAGCAGTACGATCCGAGTCGTCGGGCGATCGGCTATTAGGCGACCGCCCGCGCGGCGTAGCGCCTACGTATGCTTAGCGTAGGGGTATATTATACGACGCCGCTCTCTCCTTTCCGAAGAACAAGAATTAGTTTGTTCCTTTTCCTACGCGGTAGGAAGGACGCTCTATACATTACTATATACCCCTACTCTTATATTTCTAATTCTTCTATCCTTCTAAAGGGTAGTGATCTATAGAGGTCCTATAGCCCTACGACAACAACGCGACCGTACCGTAGCTATAGCGTAGGCGGGCCGCGTTATCGGCGAAGTAGACGAAGATACCTAACCTTCCGAGGAGACGGTATCGGGCCCTATAAGTACCTAGGCAGACGGGAACCTAAGAGAGACTCCTTTCGAGGAGGCTCCTACCTAGCCGGAAGCCTACGTAGCCGACCCGTATACTAGACGTATATAGCTCGAGGAGGCAAATTAGCGTCTCTATATAGAGTTAGAAGTTTAGGCCCTCGAAAGGGAAAACTAACGTCTATAGGAACAAATTTAGGGCCGAGTGCTAACCCTAACTATTATAGTTACTATAGACGACGACGCCGAGCCCGACCTTCTTAACGGGCTCGAAGAAGACCTTAGGTCGATAGACCTACGCGACGTACGTAGACAGGCTACGAACCTACTATATAGCTCGTATTCTCTATATAGGGGTCCTAAGATTCGGGAACTAAAGCCCTTTAAAGGAGATACCGATAAAGAGTGCCGTAATTTTATTAGGTACCTCGAGGTCGTCTTCCTTAGCGCCCTCCGAGAATATCGAACCGACTAAGACAAGGTCCTATATAGTATTATATAGCTTGTAGGCGAAGCGTAGGAGACGTAGTACGACGAGCATTCCGACGTAATCCCCGAGGACTATACTTAGGAGGAATTCAAGGGATAGCTCTATAATACTATCGGCGATTAGTCAAACCGTTAGATCGGCGTAATAATCGAGTATAAAAGGGTATATTAAGGCCCGGACTAGAGCGTCCGTTATTTCGTAGTATAGCTCAGTTATCTAGAAGCCTAGTTTGACTATACGTAGGCGTAGCTAATACGCTACTTCCTCGCTAAGTTAAAGCCGTCGCTACGTAGGGACATCGTTAAGGGATATACTATCTCTAATACGCGAGTAGAGCTCGTAAACCTAGTAAGGCGCCTCGAGCAAGTAGACAACGCGCTAGTAGTCTATACTAAAGACGAGCCTTATCGGCGCGACTATAGTGCGTAGGGCAAACGCAAGCGTACCGAGAGCGACGTACCGCGAAGCCGCGACGATCGATAGGATCGAAGCAAGAGTAGGGCCCTATACGATAGACGTACTTTATCGACCGTAGCGACGTCGACGGTACGAGAGTACGAGAACCTAGAATATTACTCCTATAAGAAGAAGGGATATATCGCGACTAACTCCGTATACCCTAACTACGCGAGCCGCGACAAGGCGAATACGGTTTATAGGGTTACCGTACCTAAAGAGCAAGCGCCGAAAAAAGAGAAGGTATTAGAGGAGAGTCGTAAGCTCTAGATGCCTATCTCGATAGCGATACCCCCTTACCTATCTAGGTATACTATACCTACGTCCTCGAAGGACAAGTCGAGATATATAAGGGGCGTACCCCTACTACTATACTACTCGACGATACCGCTAACATCAACGTAGTATCGCGTAGCTTCGTACTAAAGTATAACCTCGCAGTCTGTAGGAACGTACTCCTACCGCCGGTAAGCTCGTTTATAGGCTAGTTAGGCTACTGCTACGGGGCGTACTATATCTATATAACCCTCGTAAACTCCGCGGGTAACGAGCGTACGATAGGCGGCTTGTTTTATATATATAATATACCGGAACCTAATCTTATCCTAGGACGGCCGTAGCGTCGTACCTAGTAAGTAGTAGTAGATAGTACTACCGACGAATAGCGCTACGGTAGCGAGCACTTATACGTTAAGATCCGAGAGGTACCTGATTTCTTTAAGGACCTAAAGAACTCGTCCTACGTATATATAGTAATAGTACGTAGGACAGACGTAGGGTTAGAGCTTGTAGAGTTACCGATAGAATATCGGGACTACTACGACGTCTTGTTTCCTATAGACGAATAGCGTAGCAAACTAGTAGACGGCGTAGAGCATACGATCGACCTACGGCTAGGCACCGTTCTACTATTCCGACCGTTATACTACTAGTCCGGCGCTAAACTTAAGCACCTATATAAATATATTACTAACGTACTAGAACACGACTAGATTGAGACTAGTATAAGTAAAGCAGGCGCGCCGGTACTATTTGTACTAAAGAAGGATAGTTCACTTCGATTGTACGTAGACTACCGCGGTCTAAACGAAATTACGGTAAAAAATCGGTACCCCCTACCCCTTATAGGCGAAACGCTAGATAGGCTTATAGGAGCCGAGTAGTTTACGTACCTAGACTTAGCCGATACCTACTACTGTATTAAGATTAAGGAAAGCGACCGCTAGAAGACTACGTTTCGTACGCGCTATAGCTACTTCTAGTATAAGGTTATACCTTTCGGTCTAACTAACGCCCCGGCAACGTTCTAGGCGTATATTAACAGAGCCCTAGCAGGATTAGTCGATATTACCTATATAGTGTACTTCGACGATATCCTTATCTATAGTAAAACACGCAAGCAGTATATAAAGGACGTACGCGAAGTGCTTAAGAGGCTCCGTAGATTCGTACTCTATATATAGCGCGTAAAGTGCAAATTCTTTATAAAGGAGGTCGATTACCTCGGGTTCGTCGTAACCCCTAGCAGCGTAAAAATAGACCCTCGTAGGGTAGACGCAATCGGAGCGTAGCTAATACTAACTACCTTAACGGAGGTATAGTCCTTTCTAGGATTTACGAATTTTTATCGTAGATTTATCTTCGAGTACTCGAGGATCGTAGTACCCTTAACGGCGCTATTAAAGGGAGCCGTAAAAGGTAGGAAGCTAGGACCGATCTAGTAGAGCGTAGCCGAGGAGTATATGTTTTAAGAGATTAAGCGGCGTTTCTAGTAAGCACCCCTATTAAGGCATTTTGACCCGGCGTTACGGCTACGGATCGAAAGCGACGCCTCGGCGTTTACTATCGTAGGTATCCTAAGCCAACTCTTCGGCTCTAAGTAGTACCCTATCGCTTTCTACTCCTATAAGATAATCCCCGTAGAATATAATTACGAGATATACGACTCGGAATTATTAGCGGTAGTCGAATTATTTAAAGCTTAGCGGCCGTACTATAAAGGTACCTAGTATACGGTTAAGGTACTCGTCGACTACGCTAATTTAAGAGGCTTTATAGGCGTAAAGAAACTTATAGGTCGATAGGCCCGTTAGGCGATATTCCTAGCGGCTTTCGATTTTACTATTACCTACTAGGTAGGTAAACGAAACCTAGCCGACGGTCCGTCGCGACGTAGCGATTACGTACGAGAGTTACGTAAGGTAACTAACCTCCTCCCTACCCTACAAACTAAGCTGTAGCTATAGGACGGACGTATACTAGAAGTAGACAGTCCGAAGGTATCGCGTATCCGTATTACCGGCGATCGCTTATACCGCGGCGTTAAGAGAAGTACCGACGCTAACCTATAGTAGTACTATACGTCGCCTATCCGCGTCGCCTAAGTAGTATTAAAAGACGAATAACCGTACGCGAACGTCTCCGACTTAATTCTAATATATACCTACGCGCTTATCTAGGCAGAACCTAACGTACGTATAGTATATAAGTAGGCGATAAGCAACTAGGGCATATTCGAGGACTACGTCGCCTAGGAAGGCAACTTGTAGGTAGGCGACGCGCTGTATATACCTAAGGACTACGCCCTTAGAGTATAGCTAATACGTATATACTACGACGACCCGTTAGTAGGACACTTCGGGAAGGATAAGACAACGGCCTTAATCCGAAGAAAGTACTCGTAGCTAGGGATAGCTACCGAGGTAGCAGAGTACGTCGCTACCTACGACGCCTATTAAAAGTCGAAAGCGCGACGCTACCGTCTATACGGCGAACTAGCTACGCTGCCTATACTAGAAAGGCCGTTCTAAGAATTAACCTAGGACTTTATTATAGACTTACTACTAAGCAAGCGTAGCGACCGCGTCTACGATACGATCCTCGTAATCGTCAATAGGTATACTAAAATAGTAACCTTCGTACTAACTACGAAGAAATGCACTAGCGTAGATCTAGTAAATATCCTAGTAAACGAAATCGTACGACGGTTCGGTATACCTATAGGTATTGTAAGCGATAGAGGCTCGGTATTTACGAGCTAGTTCTAGTTAGACTTCTGTTATAAGGCGTAGGTAAAACGTAGGCTTAGTATAGCGTTCTACGCGCAAACCGACGGTCAAACCGAACGGATGAACTAGATAATCGAGACGTACCTATATATCTACTGCTTAGAGCAGTAGGACGATTAGGCTAGTATACTAATATAAGCTAAATTCGCGTATAACAATAGCGACTACGCCGTATTAAAGATATTACTATTCAAAGTATTATATAGATTCAACCCGGAGCTAGCGACAAGTACGTATAACGCTTAGGGCGAGCTCGCGGAGAGGGAGGTACCGGCCGTAGTAGACGCTATAGAGAGACTGAAACGGAACTACGAAACCCTAAGTAAGCGCTAGCAACGCGCTAGCGAAGCGTAGGCGAAGTACTTTAACGCGAAGTATACTATAATACGCTAGGGCAGAGAAGCCCTAGCGAACCCCTAGCGAGGCGGGCGGGGCGTACCGCGCGGGCCGGGAAGCCCTCGCGGACTCCCGGCGATCCGGTATAGAAGGGATGCCCTACCGATCGGAGACGTTCTAAATTAAGAGGGTTCCTAAGGGAACCGGTTATCGGCTACTACCTAAGAGGAGGCGGTGCCGGTAGCGGGGAGTAGACAATAGAATAGCTTATATATATAGCGAGGGCCCTCCTCTAGGAAGGAAGGGCAGAGTTATTGTACCTTAGATAGTAAGCCGTATATTGTTTATACCTTTTATACCTCGGACCTCTGTTACGTATACCCTTACGCTTATAGAACTATTATATAATAACTCTCCGACCTTAACTATAAGGGAAAGGTCCGAACAATAGTAGGAGGACGTTCTACTAGACAGAATCCTAGCGACTCGCCGGGGAACCCCTCTATACTAGAACAGGCCTCTACTAAACAATCTTCCTCTACGGATATCGAAGTAGGACGAGTTTAGGAACTACTCGACTAGGAGGAATCTATAGAAGCTCTCGCTAGTATCTAGCTAGAAGACGCGAACGATTCCGAGCCGGAAATTATTGTCGAACGTAAGGAGCTAAGCGACCTTTAGAAAGATATCGCCCGCCTATAGGCGGAAAAGGAACGTCTACTACTAATTTAAGAAGTAGCCGACCTCTAGAGTAGCCGTAGTTATAAGCGGTATACTATAGAAACCGATATTACCCCTCCTCCTAAACGCTCGGTAAAAGCCTCTAGCGAATACGAGGGGAGGTCCTTAAAAGAATACGGCGACTTCGTAATATCGTACGAAGTCGTATTCCTCTAGAATCTACGATCCTTCTAACGGGAAGCTAAGAAGTATACCTAGGCAATATAGTACCTCTCTAAGGGATATACCCCGAAGGACCGCTAGTACGTATACTAGTAGCGGATAACCGAGGCCGAGCGTAAGGATACGACTTAGGATAACTTCAAGCAGTTCCTACTTAACCTTCTAGACGATCCTAACGCTCGACTGCTTTAGGCTTACCTAGACTATGTGTCCGCTAAACAACGTACTAACTAGTCTCTAAGGGAGTTCCTAATATACCTAGAGACTCTCGAGGTATAGCTAGAACGGTATACTCTAGAGCAGTAGCTATACTAGTTCTTCGCCCGGTTATACCCGGAGACCCGCCGACGGATCGTCGATTACAATTCTATC
>NW_016017391.1:760257-768743 GCF_000320565.1 Sphaerulina musiva SO2202
TATACCTAGGCAATATACGTACCTCTACGTAAGGATACTACCCGAGGACCGCTAGTACGTATACTAGTAGCGGATAACCGAGGCCGAGCGTAAGGATACGACTTAGGATAACTTCAAGCAGTTCCTACTTAACCTTCTAGACGATCCTAACGCTCGACTGCTTTAGGCTTACCTAGACTATGTGTCCGCTAAACAACGTACTAACTAGTCTCTAAGGGAGTTCCTAATATACCTAGAGACTCTCGAGGTATAGCTAGAACGGTATACTCTAGAGCAGTAGCTATACTAGTTCTTCGCCCGGTTATACCCGGAGACCCGCCGACGGATCGTCGATTACAATTCTATCTCTAAAATACGGGACGAGTTAGTTAACCTAGCGACCTAGATCGAGAAGAACTACCCGAGGACCTAAGGCAGTAAAGGGCGGACTAGTAGTAATAAGCTAAAATCCAAAGATCGAGATCGCCGGGGAGACGCTAGGGAACTGCGTACTAACGCGGCTAAAGCCCCGAAATCGGGCGCGGCCGCGAAAGCCGCTCTAGACAAAGGGGATTACTTAGGACTAAAGTGCTACGAGTACGGTAAGATAGGTTATATTCGCCTAGACTGCCCGTTAAAGCGCGGTAATCCTAACCGGACCCCCGTCTAGCTAAAAAACTAATTAGGCTCGTTGCGAACACTTAGGACGCGACGGGGCCCCGACCTATTAAATCTAGGGACATTGTCGAAACAGTAGGAACTGTTATTACTAGCGAAGGTATAAAACCTATATAGGTTGCCCTCGATACGTACGCCTAGGTAACTACGATTAGCTAGAAGGTAGCGGTAGAAATAGGCCTGCCCCGAATCGAGGCCTAACTCCCGTTACTTAGATAGCTATCGACCTACGAAACCTACTACTATAGCGCCTATAAGTTCTAGTTGAAACTTAGCGACTCTAGTATAGATACCCGAACTACGAAGATTCTCGCCTACGGTATCGACTAGGACGGACCTTCTATCCTCCTTAGCCGGTATTTCTTAAAGACCCTAGGTATCGATATCTAGAACGGTCCCGGTATATAGCGATAGGGACTTACAATCTCTAGCTTCGAGAGGGTTTCCCTAAAGAGGTTAAAGCGCGAATCGAAGGAAGACTCCTCCCCTATCTATATAGTAGGGTAGTTACGCCTAGCGAACCCCCGGAGAGGTTAGGGCTCGACCTTCTAGATTTACGCGATTAACTAGGGCGGGGCAAAACAAGTCTCCCTGCCCGCTACGTTAGAAGGATATCGCTATATATTCGATAACGACTCCGCGGCGATCCTTCCGGCCTATAAGGCAACCGACTATACTATCGAACTAATAGATAGTAAGGAACCGCCCTTCGGATCCCTCTACTATCTCTCCTAGCGGGAGCTAGAAGTCCTCTAGGAATACCTCTATAAGGAGTTAGAGTAGGGACGGATTATATATAGTACTAGCCCCGCCGGGGCTCCGCTACTATTCGTACTAAAGAAGGACGGAACCTTACGATTATACGTCGACTACCGCGCCTTGAATTCGATTACTATTAAGGACCGATGCCCGCTTCCCCTTATCGACGAAAGCCTTACGCGCCTTACTAGCGCTAAGTACTTTACCTCTCTAGATCTTAAGGACGCGTACTACCGAATCCGTATCCGCGAAGGCGACGAATAGAAGACCGCTTTCAGAACGCGATATAGGCACTTCGAGTATAAGGTAATACCCTTTAGGCTAACTAACGCCCTAGCTACATTTTAGGCGTACGTTAACCGGGCCCTCGCCGGGCTGCTCGATAACATCCTAGTAGTATACCTAGATAACATCCTTATCTATACCTACTACGATAATATCGAAAAGTACTAGGAGGCGGTTCGCTAGGTACTCGCTAGGCTAGAACAGGCGGAATTGTTCGTTAACCTAAAGAAGTATACCTTTACGTAAAGCGAGGTAGCGTTCCTTAGATTCTAAGTAAACCGGGAGGGCGTATATACCGACCCCGAGAAGGTCGCTACTATTACCGAGTAGCCCTCGCCGACTAACCTAAGGGAACTGTAGTTATTCCTTAGGTTCGCTAACTTCTACCGCCGCTTTATAGCCGGGTACGCGAAGGTAATAGCCCCGATAACTAACCTCCTAAAGAAAGGCGAATTTCAGTAGACGGAGGCCGGGGAGGCGGCGTTCTAGGCGTTGAAACAGATATTTACTTCCGCCCCTATACTCCGCTACTACGACCCGGCGAAGCCTCTACGACTAGAAACCGACGCGTCCGACTATAGCCTATACAGGATCCTAACGTAGCTCTATAACGACCGGTAGTACCCTATCGCCTTTATGTTAAGAAAGATGTCGCCGGTAGAGCGAAACTACGAAACGTACGACTAAGAGCTCCTCGCGGTCGTCTATAGCTTTAAGGTCTAGAGATACTTCTTCGCAGACGTATATACCCTGCTCTAGGTATATACCGACTATAATAACCTAAGGGGTATTTAGACAGTATAGAAGCTAAACGGGCAATAAGCCCGATAGGCGGTATATCTAGACTAATTCGACTTTAAGATATACTACCGGCTAGAGAAGACTAACCTAGCAGATAGCCTCTCGAGACGAGCGGACTATTGGACCGAGAACGATACGGTTAATTAATTGCTACTAACCCTCTAGTACAAGCTCAAATTAGCCGACCTAAGTATTGCAGTAATAGCTATACGGATCCGTAACGGTAAGGTTAGTATAGCAAGTAGCGAGGAGTCTACGACCGAAATTTCGGATACGCCTAGCGAATCCCCGGTAGGCCTCATCATAGGTACAACCCACCCTGGTGGGTATGTGGGGTGGGTTGGGTATTGGCAATACCCAATGGGTATGGGTATTTAGCTGGGTATACCCAACCCATCGGGTTGGGTACAAACCCAGTGGGTATTGCGATACCTAGTGGGTATTGCGTACCTATTGGGTATTGAATCTTCGTATATAGAAATAAAAAACCCAGAAACCGGGTGCCCTAACGAGAGCGAAGAAGCGATTTATTTGGACTAGGCATAAGAAAAGAAACTGTATATAAACCCGATATAGATACGAAAGTGAAGATTATAGTTAAATTGAATAAAGAAGCTCAGGATTATATATACGCTATACTACAAGTTGTAATATTTTGAATCTTGAGAAATATAGTCGGCAAATATAGTCGGCAGGTAAACTTCATACAAGCTTAAAGCAATCTCCCTATAATCGTCTCGTAGCATCCCGGAGGCACTCTTGCGCAAGCTTGAAGCTTAGGCGTACTGATCGCCTTAGCTCCTCTACTACATCACCCTCGTCATCGCTAATCGCATCTAAGTCACTAATCCGTTCCATAAGATCTTTCGTCTGCTCTCGGTCTTTACTAAGGATCTCCTATGAAGTTAGAGTACTAAGAAGCGCTTAGGAAACCTCTATAGCCTCCTGGGCGATAAGAACTCTAGCATCGTACTTATCGTCCCGATAGCGAAAACGAGATACCATTAATCCAGAGAATGTTGCTGCGGTGTATTGGCGATTGAAACGACTTTGGTATCGAGCGATACTAAAATCGCGCTCACACCCAACTCCGGCGGCAGGAATGCAGAGAATATCCCGCGCCATCAATACGAGAGTAGGGTACTTAGACTCTATTGAAGACTACGTCTTTAGTACCTCGAATGGATCCCCTTCATCTATATCAGCGTCCAAATAGTCGGCGAGCTCGTCATCCTCGTTAGTGCTGCGTCTTTGACTTTGAGAAGACTCTGTACTCCTACCAAGAGTAAAGTCGATATAGCCTTTGTGCCGACTCCTTCCAAAACGGCCCTACTGGGTAGAGGTACTCGATAATGAACGATAGCTCTTCTCCTACTCTGCCCTTAGCTTACCCTCGTAATACGCGCGGTAACTTTCATCCCTAAAGTCATCGCGTACCTAGAACTTCCGCTTAAGGCAGGGGGTAAGGAGGACGCTAATACCGTAGTAATCGCCAAATCGATCCCAGGTATCTCGATAATATTTCTCTAGCTTAGCCCAAGCAGCCTCGCATACCTGAAAGACATCCTTCTTCTAGGGTATCCGCTTATTCTTGAGTCGCTTCATCGCCTCCTCTAGAATATCGAAAAGCTTATTGTAGTATACGAGGACAAGGTGAATCGTCGGACCTTTCGTAGTTCCAATCACCGCTATCGCCGCTGCAAATGGTTTCGTAAGGTCGATAAGGTACTCTACCCTTTGCCATTCTTCGGAATCGATGCCTATGTCTTTACCTAGGTCAAGTCGCTCGATATAAGATTCAATAACCACTTGGAGTCTGCTAAAGCGATCGAGCATTAACGTTGTTGAGGACTACCTTGTCTTCACGTCTTGAACGACCCTTAGGATACGATCTTGAACGCCTTTCCACCGACGGTGCTTTGCAAATGGCTACTTCTTTTGAAGCATCTCTTTCTGGAGGTCGATAAACTGTTCGAACCTTTAGGAGCTCGAGTTAATAAAGACGCAAAGCTTCCGGATCTAGAGATCAAGATTAGCTGGAGTAACGAACTGCCGACCATAATTGCCGACCACGCGAGTCGACTATACTTTCGAGGTAGAAGGGTTCATAGTTTATTAGGCGTAGACACTAATCTTACCTTCAAAAGAAGATAGGGCATACTATCAGCTTGAGGACGGCTGATTTGCTTGCTCTGGACTCTTCTTCTCTGTAATATCTTTCTATCCTTATCGTAATCCCAGAATTCGGAAAGGTCGTTCGTAGGACAAAGCCCTAGGCGGTCGAAAAAGGCCTTTAGGGGAAGTTGAGCAGTATAGGCAAAGCAGGGAAATCGCTCCGGACGGCTACCTCGATCACACTCCGCAATTGCCTCCTCCTCTTCCTCTCCTATCTCTGATTCGGGACTAGTCTCCGTACCTGGATGGAGAGGTAGCTGCTCCAAGCTCGTTAGTAGCTTAGTAACCGTTATACCGTACCTCTCTTGACAAGTATCAATCGCTGAAACACTATAGAATATTAGAGGAGAGTAATAACAGTATAGCAAGTGTCCTTATATCGCATTGTGTAGCGTCTTATTGTTGGAGGCGTTGTCGTACGTAATAGCAGTCAATCGCCGCTTAATCTCGAACTCTTGTAAGATCTCGAATAGTATCTCCGCAAGATAATCACCAGTATAACGGCTAGTAATATAAGGGAAACCAAGCATCCCTTCGTACCAAGTCTATTGGTCGTCAATCCAGTAGACCCGTATAGTTAGGAATGAGGTTTTCATAGTCCTGGATTGCCAACTATCATACGCGATAGCCATCTTGAATCTTCCAGCGAGACGGGCTTTAAGGGAGTCGGCGGAGTCTATAACCTTAGTATCGAGCATCCTTCGGTATGTCGACGCGCATTTGAACGGAATTGTCTCGACCTATCCCGGAAGTAGTGCTATATAAGTCTGTTTCACCGAGGGTCGTTCAAAGAACTGGAATAGTAGACCGTTGTCGACAATCATCTCAAAGCATAGGCGCGGGAAATCGTCTGGTGTGTAGCCTAGGTCCCTTGTCTACCGTGGATTGCTAACAGTCTAGAAATATCGTCTTAGTATAAGTAGCTAGACGTAGTCGGCAGACGTGGTCGGCAGGTATGGTCGGCGTTAGTTAGTACTTACCTGTCGATGCTTCGCGGCCGTAAACATCTCCTTTGTAAACCCTCGCTTATCTTGTTTCTCCTGGCAGTTCGAGGAGTCGAGATGCTTCTCGACAGATGTTGTACTAGTATTTAGTGCTGGGTGTTTTAGTACAGCGTTACAGCATCTGTATACGACTTTAGGCGTCGCATCTTCTTGAAGCATTCCCTCCTCTAGGAAATCCTATACCCAAGATGTCCGAGACTTACTCCCCTAGGTAATTAGGGACCGATCGAACATAGCACGACCGTTCCGCTTTTTAAGGCGCTTTCCGGTATAATTCCACCACCGTACCTCGTACCAACGCTCAAAGTTGTCCTTATACCTAAGCCTCTATAGCCAGCAATTTGACTTGATATCCTACTCTCCTATATAATTAGGCTCGACAGGGAGAATAAGGGAACTATCTAGTTCCTCTTCTACTGGACTCGGCCGTCTCGTTCTACGCCGCCTAACGTCAGGTTGTCGTCGGCGTCGACCTAGTGTTAGATTCGATAGCGCGTTGAGTGTCGTCCTATAGCGCTGGCGTAGCCGTACGCTCGATCGCGTAGGGGTCCCGGAAGAGGTATCGGGCTAGGAGGAGGATTCGAGCCGGGAGCTTCCTACTCCTAGGGAGGACGAGAAGGAGGACGAAAACATAGTAGATAGACGACAATAGCGTAAAAGTCTAGAGGTATCTTGAAGAAGTAGGAGTAGAAAGGGGAAAAAGAAAGAGAATTTCCTATACTCAATCATAGTGTTACGCTATAACAAGGGTATAGCCAATAGGATATGCCGACATTCTGCCACATCCGAGCCAACCTATCGAAACCCTAGTTCAGGCGTCGCTTGCTATTTACCCATCGCTTCCGCTTCTTAGTCTTAAACTTTAACAAGGGTAGCTAGTCTCTTGTCCTTCTCAACCAGTTCCTCGAGACCAGAAATCGAGAGGCAGAGTTCGTCTTCTTGGAGGAGGAGGAGCAGGATAGCTTCGAGAGTAATACTAGTATACTCTTTTACGCTACAATAGATAAGGCTTTCCATCACTGCTAGCCACATTGTCTGTTCCTTCGTAAGAGAGTTCTCTTTCTCGCACATCTTGTACGCTATCTTTGCGAGATGCTTGTTCTCCTTCATTGTCTTTGAAGGCAAAAAGCCGTTAGCTACATAGTCGTAGGTAGCGGGAATGAGCCAAGAAGGGCCTAGCAATCGCCCTCCATAGTAGGCTTGAGCTTTAGTATCCTACGATAGGACATTCCGGCAAACGGCTCGCTCAATAGGCGAGAAGATCTTATATAGTAATGGCATTCGGACTTCTTTAATGCAAATCTGGAATTGTGATTAGTTTCTGTAGTCGGCAAATATGGTCGGCAGATATTTACCTTCATTGTCTCGCTACCAACGATTTTCAAGACCTCTTTCATGCCTTTCTCATTTAGTATATCCAGGTTCTCAAGGATAACAATCTTGTCCCAGAAGTGGTGAATAGAAGAGCGCTATTGATTGTAGGCCGTCGAAAAAGTGGAAGAGGATGCCTGGATAGCAAAGGTACCAATGGACTTAGCCCTCGCTTCCTCTATCTATAGAGTCGAGAATGGATTGAGAACTGATTCCGAGGGAAGGCAATAATTGCCAAGGCCGCTAACCCCTTTGTCGCACTCCTCGCCAACAGATAGATGCTCCTATTCCTACTCAATCTGGTCTTCTTTCTGGAATGTCAATCGTTCCTTAGAGTCGATATCGCCGAGTTCGAGAAACCAGTCGGCTTTATCAATCTTTGCCTGCTTATCGGGAGGAAGTGTTGTACTCTTTCCAGTCTGCTTCTTTGTACTAAATCAGAAGTTAGTACTCAAATCTGCTGACCATATCCGCCGACTACATTTGCACTTACGCTTTTTGATCATACTCCTTTATATATATCTTTCTCCAGCCCTCGATAAGTTCCTGTTGCTTATCTTTAGCGAGGCTTTCGAAACTCGTATACTCCTTGATTTGTGCCTTTTTGAATCGCGCGAAGGATTCGTTACGCGCTTTGCGGTATCGATCCTATGCCCTCTTTTCTTCGTCCATAGCGGCAGTACGCTCTCGGTCTCGTAAAGTGTTTGGCTTGAGGGAGTACTCCTCGAGTGACTTCGAGGCTGCGCCGAGCTTTGCGCGCTTGTTTGCTAGTGCCTCTGGGGCATTGCTCTTGCGTTTCGGCATAGTGAGGTTTCTAATGTTGGTATAGTAGTTAAAGAAGAACTCGGTCTGATTACGAAGGTAGGTATCGACGGCGCTAGTGAAGGTACGGAGGTACGGGTGTTGTAGAGGTGTTGTAGTAAGGTAGTGAAGTGAGAGAGAGAAAGTAAATTTACCCTACTAGGGCAATTTAAGGTTTAGGTAGCTGCCGAATCCCGGCATTAGTTACGCCGGGCAACGATACTACCTATCTTTCCGGACTAATAACACTCTACCGCACCACTGTACCGCCGACGTTATTCTAGATAATAAGTATAAGAACTATACGTAAGTCGCCCCCCCCAGGCGTTATTAATTTCGAATATGAGTTGTTATCCGTTCGTTCGCCACTACTAGGATAACTGCTAGCAGGGGTTATATATATATATATATAGTATATAGATATCTATATTAAAACGATATATATATCAAGTATAGATATCTAGGACCTATATGTAAAAACGCGTCTAAATTATATATACGCCCTAGAGAAAACAATAGGTCCTACAGCTATAGAAGAACGTGTTCGGCAGACGTAGTCGGCGTATAAGTCGTATATCCTACTAGCGGCCTTAGGATATATATAGAATCCCTGTATAGATTACTAATTACCTT
>NW_016017391.1:769304-783577 GCF_000320565.1 Sphaerulina musiva SO2202
TCCGTTCGTTCGCCACTACTAGGATAACTGCTAGCAGGGGTTATATATATATATATATAGTATATAGATATCTATATTAAAACGATATATATATCAAGTATAGATATCTAGGACCTATATGTAAAAACGCGTCTAAATTATATATACGCCCTAGAGAAAACAATAGGTCCTACAGCTATAGAAGAACGTGTTCGGCAGACGTAGTCGGCGTATAAGTCGTATATCCTACTAGCGGCCTTAGGATATATATAGAATCCCTGTATAGATTACTAATTACCTTCCCGCGAGATCCGATATACTCTCGAGATAAGCGCCTTAGCAAACTCCGGGTTTTCCTTATACCCCCCGTATTTTCCTTCTCTCTTTTCTTCTCTATCGTCAACTTTGTTAATCTACCGAGACATACTCAAAGCTCTCAAAATGCCTAATATGGATACTGTTTCCCTCTCTACCTACGTCTCTGCCTCCCTCCCTAGGGATAACGACGACCAACTCGACCATGGACTCGATTTACTACAGGACGAACAATCGAGACCTAGAGGGCTTCCGAAGGCTGCTTTTGATAGCGGAACTGATATAAGGACTCAGAAGTGGTTAGATAGGACATAGGAGGAACGAATGGAGCCGCTCGAAAAGATATCCTATCTCGGAAAGGGGAAAGAAAAGCAGGGAACTCAGGGTACCGCAAAAGTAATCTACGATCCTAATTATAGCGGAGAGAAGGAGGACAAGCAGGCAACTCAAGGTACTGCGGGAGTAATCTATGATCCTAATTATAGCGGAGAGAAGGAAGAAAGGCAAGCAAATCAAGGTGCAGGTCTAGTAATCTATAGTCCGGAGACTAGCGAAGATTCGGATATACCGATTAGGCGGCGTATACGACAACTACCTCAACCGATAGCCTCTCCTAGACCAAGTAAAAGCCTCGCCGAAAGGAGGCGGGGACGTACGAAACTAGTCGCGAAAAAGTCCTATCTAGGGAATAAGAGGCCGATAGGGAGTCAACGGCCGCAGAAGAAGCCTATAATACGAAAGGCACCCAAAGCGAGAACTAAGCGACGAACAAAGCCTAGTGTAGCTGCTCTTCGCGAGATTAGGAGATACCAGAAGACGACCGAGCTGTTAATACGTCGACTACTATTCCAGAGGATCTGTCGGGAAGTTACTATAGATATCGCAAGTAAATCTTCGAGTAGCGTATGCCGGTTCTAAGCAGAGGCCCTCCTCTGTCTATAGGAAGCGACGGAAGCGTTTCTTACACTTGAGTTCGAAGTCTCTAATATGCTTGCAATACATGCGAAACGAGTAACGTTGCAGCAAAAGGATATAGTACTTTGTCGATGGATTCGGAAGCGCTTCCTAGGGGAAAATAACGGAAAAGATGACTTTTAAGCTTTTGGGAATCTGCCGACCATATCTGCCGACCATGTCTGCCGACCATGTCTGCCAACCATGTCTCAGAGGAAGGATTAGGACTCCTACCGAGAAGACTTTCCGATGATATTTACTACCTATACCGACCGTACCTGCCGACCGTACCTGCTAACCGTACCTGCCGACCGTACCTGCCGACCGTACCTGCCGACCGTACCTGCCGACCGTACCTGCCGACCGTACCTGCTAACCGTGCCTGCCGGTCACTCCCGGCAATTGAAGATTACGTACGCAAACCTTATTTGGATCTCGTATAAAGTGCGCATGTGTTATTACTCAGGCAGCAAACAATCCGTAGCCTCTGATTGGCCGAGCGGTTGTCTCCCAACAACACAAAGTTACTCTCCACTTCAGAAAAAACCTAACTTACTACATCAACATTGCCCCCTTCCTTTCTCTCTCTCCTTACTACCTCTACCACACTACACCACACTACACCACCTCCGCTATACTACACCACACCACTACACTACACTACACCACCGCTACCACACTATACCAGCGCACCAATCTACTACAATGGCCTCGGCAATGTCGATTGCGCAGAAGCGCAAACAATCGATCGTACGCAAGACTCCTCGCACTAGTGGAAAGGGACTTCCTTCGCGCATAGGTAGTAAAAAGCTTCTAGGCACTCGCATCAAGAAGGGACACAGATATGCCCTAGGTAGTAAGTAATTCCAGAATCCAGATTTGTAGTCGGCATTTGTAGTCGGCATTTGTGGTCGGCACTAACTTTCTCAAAGCATTGGCTCTTAAAGAGATCAGGAAGTGCCAGAAGGAGAGCCTGCTCTACATCAAGAAAACCCTATTTGCCAGACTTATCAAGGAGCTCGTTATAGATCAGGCTTATACACCTCTTCGCATTCAAGCAAGCGCTCTTGGCGTTCTTCAAGAATATGCTGAGTCTCTCTTAGTGAGAATCTTCACCTGTAAGTCTTCCCATTTCTTATTCTTTCTGATTACTTACTTACTTACTTACCTCCTCTAGCGGCCAACCTTTTGGCTATCTACGCTAAGCGCGTTACACTCCAAGGCAAAGATATGGAGTGTCTTCGCTCGCTTCTCAAGGAGTGGGGTATTTGGCCTAACGATTTCGTGGTCTGCCCTTACAATTCTGGTCCTGTCAATCCCAATTTCATCTACACAGAGCTAAAGAAGAATAAGGCTACTAAGGCGCTGAAAGCAAAGGCTACGCCAAAATGCAAGCCTCTCCCAACTAAGCAGCCTCGACGAATCGTTAAAGACGATTCTGACGAGGATATGCTAGACGCCACTCAGAATCCGACTATAGAAAACAATAATGGCGAGGATACCACTGCTCAGCAGGCAACTCTTGGTAAGTTACTCTTTTATCATTAATTATAATATACTAATTTAATAGCTCAGGATAATACTCCGCTACTCCTAGATAATAAGCAGGACGATGATGAGCAGGATAAAGATGAGCAGGAACAAGATGAGCAAGATCAAGATGTCCGAGATCAAGATGTCTAAGGTCGAGACTTTCAAGCTAGTTATGATCAAGAAGAGCTAGATAATGATTCTAGCGATAATGAGCAAACTCTTAAGCAGAGGCTAGAAGCCTATGCTAATGAGCTGGTAGCGGCAGCTTACGCGCTTACTGTTGCGAAAGAGCGTTCAGAAGATAGCTTACGCCTTGCTTAGGAAACTCTCGAGGGAGACGCAAAGAAAATTGCGCGTCAGTTTCATCGTTAGTAGCGGCTGAATTTCGAGGATCAACTTTACGCTTATCAAAAGATACAAGACGCTGAGGTAGAGGCCTTGAAGCAGCAAGCAAAGGAGCAAGCTGCTCTAGATGCTCAGCTACTTACTAAGAACTAAGGTAGTTTCTATCCTTAGTATATAGTAGCTCATAACTATAATCAATTGGTTAGAGCTTCCCTCATTATTCTAGTAATCCCTTTTTGATTGGTATATATAGTCGGCATATATGGTCGGCAGCTGCAATAAACATAGAATATATTCCTATCAAATTCTACGCTCTAGGAATCAGGTAGTAGGTATATATCCCTTATTAATATTTCTTTCTACTATTTTGTAGGTATTCAACTCGTATTATGTAATACCCATTGCAATACCCATTGGGTATACCCACTGGGTTTTTACCGTTGGGTTGTACCCCGCTTATAAGCTAGGTACCTAGCTTATTTGTAGGGTTAGGTATTTAAGTTAGGTTGTACCCAACCTATACCCAACCTAACCTATGACGAGGCCTAATCCCCGGCGCCGTTATACGATATAACTCTAGTCGCTAGTACTAGTAAATATATATACTGCGTACTACGCTTAATAGTAAGGGTCCTACTCGCGAGCTAGACTGCAAGCGGCAACGTAGGGCAACCCTTTAGAAGTCTTATAGCCTCGCTATAGCAACGGGACGAGTTCGTCGCCTATAAGAGGAACGAGTAGAAGGATGCCCGGCGAACCCGCCGTAGTAAGCTAGACCCCTAGATATTCGATAACAAGAACCTACTACGGTACTAAGAGAGGCTCTATATCCTAAATAAGCCGGCCGTCCGAGTAGAAATTATAGCTAACTTCTACGACTCCGCTCTTACTAGATACTTCGGCGAAGACAAGACGCTAAAGTTAGTCTACTACTTATTATATTAGCCGGAGCTCCGATAGGATATAAGAGAATATTACAAGATATACGATATATACTAAAAGGCTAAGGCACCTAGGACGATGCTATTAGGGGAGCTGAAATCGCTTCCGGTACTAGGAAATATATAGGAGGAGATCTCTTTAGATTTTATTACTAAGCTACCCCCGGCGAAGCACTATAGGGTAATATACGACTCTATACTAGTTATTGTCGATAGGCTGTCGAAGATGTTATTGTATATTCCGGCCTAAGAAACGTAGACTATAAGGGACTTTACTAAAGTGTTTATAATATATATAGGTACTAAATTCGGGCTCCCTAAGGGAATTGTTAGCGACTAAGGTACGCTCTTTACCTCGGTATTCTAGACCGAGATTTGTTACTAATACTAGATAAAACGACGGCTAAGTACCGCGTACTATCCCTAAACAGACGGGCAGACGGAACGCTAGAATTAGACGATAGAAGCTTACCTTCGGATGTTTACGTCTAATAGACAGGACGACTAGGCGTCCCTCCTACTATACGCGGAATTCGTATACAACAATGCGGTATACGCGACTACCGGCGAGACGCCGTTTATAATAGTATATAGGAAACATCCCCGGTAGTCCGCGTTAGACGTAGACGTCTACTATAAAGAGGAGGCGCCGGTAGTATCGGACAAAGTCTAGCTACTAGAACGGGTACGAGCGGAAGCGGCGACTTGTATATAATAAGCGTAGAAGCGACAGCAGCGCTAGTATAACGACTACTATACTCCGTAGACGTTCGCTAAGAGAGATCTAGTACTCCTAAGTATAAAGAACTTAAAACTAACTTAGCCTAGTAAGAAGCTATCCCTTAAATTCCTAGGCCTATTCCGGGTTAACAAGGTAGTCGGCGACAGCTAGTAGGTATACCGGCTAATCCTACCAAATACCTACTATATATACCCGGTATTCTATATCTCTCTTCTACGACCCTTCTATAAAAGGCCCGGCGCTCTGCTAGCGAACGTAGCGTTCCCCGATATCGCTACTAATAGTACCGAAGTATAGGAAGTAGACAAGATAGTAGACGAAAGGAAAAGGAAGGGAGAGACAGAATACTGACTTAGGTAGAAAGGGTACGATAAGGACTTTAATACTTAGGAACCTAAGGACAACTTCGAAAATATAAATAAACTGCTAGATAAGTAGAGATTATCGCGGGCATCCCCTAAGGGAGCGAGTAGTAGATAAAAGAAAAGTATATAGTATAAGACAAACTATTATAATCCTAGTAAACCCCCGGCTACCTCCTACTAAATATACTAAATATTCCGCTCCTTATACGCGAACTACCGACGCTACCCTCTACCGAAGGCGCTTCGGCTATAGCGTAGTCGCTTACTAGTACCGGCGTAGGGTCCCGGATACCCCCTAAGGCCTTAGGCGCCGCGTACCGAACAAGACCCCTAAACTCGTAATTGTCTAGGTATTCCTCTCGCTAGAACCCGTAATCTGCCTACATTATAGCCTATTAGCGGGCCCGGTATAGAGGTAACCGATAAATCTTACGTAGTAGTACCGGGACTTCCGCGTCTAGAAGAAAGCGACGAATATCCCTTAGGACGGCTACTAACCCGTTATAACCTATATTCGACATCGACTATAGATCGATATTAGGAATCTAGTCCCTACTAAGGTCGATATCCCGACCCTACTCCTCTAGGTCGAAAGAGGACTTAAACTCGCGGTAAGGCGATATAAACAAAGGCGGGCTAGGGTAAGTTTCGGCCGTTAGGCTTAATTGCCGACGAGTTAGCGACGATAGTATAGTTCTAAAGGTAGTAGAAGGTAATAGACGCGACAGTAGTATAGTCGCTAAGAGAAAGGTATAGGCAGACTCTCGAGAAAGAGGGTTAGTAAAGCGAAAGGGAATCGCTAGATATAATACTAGGCGTAATAGGCTTCGAGAAGCCTCGCGCTCCGTAGGCAAGGGCGAGAAGCCTCGAAATAACGGCGCCCCGATAGAGACGC
This sequence comes from Sphaerulina musiva SO2202, assembly GCF_000320565.1. NCBI lineage: Eukaryota > Fungi > Ascomycota > Dothideomycetes > Mycosphaerellales > Mycosphaerellaceae > Sphaerulina > Sphaerulina musiva. The sequence goes on from NW_016017391.1 coordinate 775,374, forward strand.
GAGAAGAGGCTAGAACGGGCGGCGCGACGGTAACCGATAGTACTACGGGCGCCGGGGATTGACTTCGGAGGGCGCCCGTTATAAGGAGGTCCCTATCCTATAGGGCCTCTACCTCTAGCGGCGGCGCGTCCTCTATCTCCTAGTCGTCGCTAACATCCTCCTCGTCGTATCTATTATCGAACCGACGTATTAGCTAAGGGTTCTTAATAGGGCGACTGCTATAGCGGGATAATCGGGGAGTTCCCCGGATTAAGCGCGACGACGGTAATATCGGAGTAGGACGGCTAGGTATCCGGTATAGATATAGTACCTAGTCTAAGGTAGCCGTAGCGATCCCCTCTAGGGTATTAAAATCGTACCTAGCTATATAGCTAGGTAATAGAGAGTATATAGTGTTTAAAGTACGACTACTATATAGCGTACGAGGTACTATACAACCGGCCGTCGAACGGCGAGGGGTCTCGTAAGCTACTAGTTAGCGACGAGCCGCCGGAGTACGCGCTAGTAAGTCTCGGATAGGGACCGCCGGACGAGCAGTAGGACGAGTAGTCGCCGTAGGACCGCTATACGGACGAGAGGGCGTATCGTTAGTCGATATAGGAACGATACTAGCCTTAGGTCGACGTAGGCTAGGAAGGGTATCTCGAACAAAGTCTAGTAGTACGGGACCCCGCTCTAGGGATAGGGTAACCTTACGTACCTTCTCGCCGCGCCGACGAGAGGTTACTAGCGTCGGTACCGTAGCTAGAAGCTCCTTATCGTTAGACGAATATACTATAGGGCGACTACCCCGACGGTAACTCCGACCTATAGAGGGTGCTAGTAGGGTTGCTTAAGGACGGGGCGATACGTAGGGAACCGCCGGGGCCTCGTCTAGGCGGGATATTACGGTAGGCACTACCTAGTAGAACCTCGTACGCGTCTAGTTAAAGGCGTCTGCCGCGGTAGTAGAGGGACGCTACGATATAGTTAGCTAGTTCCCGAGAACGGGGAGCGTTATTAAGGCTTACTGCTAACGACCCTTAGAGGCGTTCTAAGGGCCCCTATACGGGATAGTATCCTAGCGAACGCAATTGCTCTAAGAGCAGTAAGCCTTAGTAGTCTTAGGTCGACCGTAGCGCGAGAGTAGGCCTACCTACGGTAGTCCCCGTACGATAGTACGCTACCTCAATAGTATAGATCTCTCTATTAAGGGTTCGCGCTATAAGATAGAGGCGTACTGCCTAGTAACAGTACTCCTTATCGCCCTCCGCGAGGGCGCGCGCGTCCTCTACGGAGCTTGCCGGGTAACTAGCCGTAATCTCTCTCTAGATCTTATTATAGGCATCCTTCTAGCGTTAGACGGCGATTACCTTGTTTAAGAGTCTTAGTACGGTCTATATATAAACTCGTTAGTAAGGCGAACCTCTAGCGAGTCGGATAGACACTTACCCTTCCTACGCTATTATAGCCTACTTTGTTATTGTTCGCGTAGCTGTCGTATACGCAATATACAGGCGTATTATATACTCGCCCTATAGCGATCGACTTTGCGTACCGTAGGTATATAGCTACGTACCCGGTTTTATCTTAGTCGGCGTCCGACTAGCTATAGTCCTAGTCGTTAGGTACTATATCCTTTATATATACGGCGGAGAAAGGAATCGTTACGTACCTCCGGGTAAACGCTATAATAGTCGAAGGGGCCTAATAAAGCGGCGGAACCGGCGAGGGAAACTAAGAGACAAGGGAGGCTATAAAGAGTAAACGAAGAACGAGAAGTAGAAGTGTAGCTGTCTAGATACGGTAGTAGTAGTAGAGTTATAGGCGGGTAAGGATGTTAGTACGTAGTAGGTTATTAATAGGAAGGAGTAAGAGGATCGTAGAACGCGCGACGAACCTATTAAAATACTCTATCTCTATAGCGATACTACTACGCACTCCCGACTACTACCTACGGAATTCGTAACGCGACTATAAGCAAACATTCTTAGCGACGCTTCGCGATAGCGCGAATATAAGAGGGAGTTTGTATATAATGTTTACTAATACTAAGGTATAGACATTCCGTAGGTATACGCTAGCTCTACGCGGTACCTAGCTAAGAGTAGACGTCTACCCCGTTCGTAGGGCGAATACGTAGGGGACTAATAACCTGTCGCTACTAGGGATATTAGCCCTAAGAGAGGGCGTCTATAATACGCTAGGGCAGAGAAGCCCTAGCGAACCCCCGGCGAGGCGGGTAGGGTATACCGCGCAGGCCGGGAAGCCCTCGCGGACCCCCGGCGATCCGGTATAGAAGGAATGCCCTACCGATCGGAGACGTTCTAAATTAAGAGGGTTCCTAAGGGAACCGGTTATCGGCTACTACCTAAGAGGAGGCGGTGCCGGTAGCGGGGAGTAGACAATAGAATAGCTTATATATATAGCGAGGGCCCTCCTCTAGGAAGGAAGGGCAGAGTTATTGTACCTTAGATAGCAAGCCGTATATTGTTTATACCTTTTATACCTCGGACCTCTATTACGTATACCCTTACGCTTATAGAACCATTACATTTGTTCCTTTTCCTATACGGTAGGAAGGACGCTCTATACATTACTATATACCTCTACTCTTACAAAAAAGTATATTGAAATCTATAACAGCTAGTATATTCTAAGAGAGATCTCCCTTACGGTTTCTATATAGTTTAGTCTCTCTAACGATATAAGCCTTAATATAGCTACTATCTAGTACCCCTACGTAGTCCTAGAAGTATAGGTAGAATTTCGGGTTCTTTGATATCCGGTCTAGAATAGCTATATAATTAGGCTCTCTTATAACCGCTAGATATAGCGATAACAACGTAGTAAGCACTATATAGAAGGAATTGCTTATTATCCCTAGTAGTCTCCGGAATAGGGCCTTTACTATACGGAAGCCGCTACCTTAACCGACAATATAGAGGAAGTATAATAACCTCTCTACTACCGTTAAGGTACGCGCTACCTCTAACCTATAATCTATTAACTCTACTAGTAGTAGATCGAATGTCCTCCTATTTAAGCGGAATATAGTATATAACTCTTGCTCTCTCTCTAGGAAGTACGCTATCTACTAACCTCTATAATAGCTCTCTATCTATAGTTCCTATACGAGTCGTTCGTCGGTATAGGCAACGGCTATAGCGGCGGCCGCGATAAGGTATATAAACTCGGTTTCTTTATCGGAACCTAAAGATATAGCTAGAATATAACGATATCGATAGTATAGAGAGGCAGTATATATTAAGCACTATAGCGATACGACAATATATATTAAGAAATATAGCGAAATAGTAGTATATATAAAAATATACAGAAGAAGCTATAGGTTACTCAATTAGGCAACCCGGCAACCTACTATAGGTTGCGAACGTATAGCCGTAGGTTTTCGACCTACGCAATATATCGACGAGATTTAAGAACCTATAGCAGGTAGATAGAGCTGCGAAAGCGTTTAATAGAGAGGGGGTACATGTTTCGAGGCTTCAAATACGTTCAATACATAGAAACTAGTATACCGCAGGTTACGTAGCAGGTTTCCAGCCGCCTATTGAACAGGCCCTTAGTACCTTCCGCAGGACGGCGCAGGTTACCTACGAATTTACTACTAAAATTTGAACCCTACTAAATATAATCTACCTATTGAACAATATACATTATAAACGATACGGCAGGTTCTCTAGCACGACCGGAAACCTGCGAGGGTTAAGAGAGTACGACATACGCCGTTTGGCGCAAATTTCGTATGCCGCAGAACATGTCGACTAACCTGTCGCAGGTTGGTCCATATGTTATTGAACAGGCCCTTAGTGCCGTCTGGTCCAGCTTCCAGAAGCGTCACGCTAACATTGGGGTTCTGTGACAGCTCCTCTGCGACAACCAACCCGGCTATGCCACCGCCCACGATGATATAGTCGAGTTGATCACGTTGGCGTCCGGAGGCAAGGCTGCTGAGAGCCAGCAGTGCGCACACCGTCTTCGATATGTTGAAATCCATCTAGCCCAAACCGTGAGCGTAGAGGCAACGGGAGGCAAAGAAAAAAAAGTTCTTCATCTTGTCCAGTTGAGGACATTGATATACAATCGCGCGACTCTCGCGCCGATCAGAGCTTGTTGACGACATGGCGTTTCCGAGGCAAGCCTCCAAAGTGGGTCACTACGCGCTTGAGAGGCTGATGGCGACGTGCTGCATTGTTGTTGGCCGGGCAGAGAGCTCGAGAGGCATAGAGGGTAGGTGGTAGTAGGTGGTAGAACCTAGCCTTGGAGGTATAGGTACTAACTCCTAGCTATGCTCGCTCGCCCGCTCGTTATAGCAGCAAATTGCTTCAACATGGAGGTCCTCAACTGTTCAAAGGGAAGAATCCGAGCCCCACCATAGCAAGAATTGAAGAGCCCATCTGCGTGTTGCTCTCGGTATATTTGGTGTATATTTGCGATGCCGCAGGATATCCATCTCTACATCTCAATTGAGAGGTTCTGTGGCCTTTCTGCAGAGTAGAGGGGTATGCTGCAGGTCGAATGGCCGTGACACCGCCACAGATGCGGCCTCAAAAAGAGACCTTTTTACTCTTCGCAGACTCTTCACAGACTCTTCACAGAGAATGGCATTCGAAAAATGTCATGGAAGAGACCAGATGAGTGTGATTTGATCGCTATACCGCACCTCTATCACGATCGTCGTATCACCTTGCGGGAAATGGTGCTGGCGATGCTACCTACCGTACGTACGCATGTTCGGCTGGGCTGAAACGATTGTGATCGTATTGCGAGATCAACTTCATCATTCATGGCGTGGAGAAATAGCAAAATAGCATACCTGTTTCCGTCCGATCTTGGCGACGTGGGATATTGCAGAAATCTTAGGAAAATGGGAGCAGCCTGGCATCCGCGTGACTTGCATCTACAGCAGATTGCGCGTGGCCGCCAAGAAGTTTGGGCACAGGGTCGCAGTATTTTGCGCGTGATATGATGGAAATTTTCACGTCCCATGTCTATCGAAGGCTTCGAAGCTCACAGCCACTTTCGCCAAGCCATTTCTTGTCGTGTCATGGCCAAGCCTGATGAGTGCTATCAATCTTTGCTAAGCCTGCGCAGGCCAGATGTAGATAACCAACAGACTGCAGCGACAGACACTGTTCAACTGTTGAATAATCAGCAAGGTTGACATGTCCCGCCTGTTCCTGTCACCATAATTAGCAAATCAGCCGGCTGAGCTTAACAGTGGTTCTTGTCAGATTAAGTCCCATACACGATTAGTTCAGCACCGGTATAGGGACCTGGGACACCGTCTGCCCAATTTGCGGCCTTCACTCGTGAAGCCACAGTCTCGGCATTGTCTCGATTTAGCAGTCCGGCAGTCAAGGTACCTGAGGTAGATGGTCGAGCATTGGCAGATGGAATAGCCGCGCGTTGGATTTCCCCAAGCCGTTCTGTGTTGCTGATCCCCACTGGCCGACCGAAACTGATACAGTAGCATGGTAGGGAGTCCCCTTGATGGAGGCGTATGCTGACGCGTCGAGAGCTACATGTAGCAGCAGTAGTAGATAGTACTACAGGATGGTGGAGGTCGATGGGCAATGCGACCACGGGTTGGCCGTCGGCATGGCGAGCACGATACCACAGCGTGGCAGTGAACACACCAATGTTTCTGTCAACATGAAAGCCAAGCCGACAGCGCTCGCGGATGTTCCATGGACAGGTAGGTTGGTGATGGACGGAGAGCAGAAGATGGAAAGAAAGTAAAGAAAGTGGAAGAACACACCTGAGGCCTGAGGCCTGAGGAAGAAACAGAGCATCTCAGGCCTGAGGCAGCACTCAAGTCTACATGTGCAGTGGAAGACCAACAAACGCCAAGACCAAGTCTACGTCACGCGGTCCTACGCGTCCTCAGGTACATGTACATGTAGGTGGTAAGGACAGGTAAGGTATGTAGTGCTGTGCCTCATCATGCCATGCTTCTCCAGCGGTTCATTCCGCCTCGAAACAGAACATGTGCGCAGCTAGGTATACAGGCCACAAGCCTGCCAGTGACTCACGATCCATATCCTCCCAAGAACTGCATGCACTGTTTCCTCCCAACTACATACAATGTATGTGTAAACGACGTGGCTTGGATAGACACGCCAAGTCACGCCAAACTCTGGATATGCCCTCTTCGACAGCTCCCTTCTCCCTTGATTCTGCGGTGATCCTAGCATTTAGCATTTCGACCGACGGCCCATCATCACATGAAGCTTTTCGCCGCCCGCCCCGAGTTTCACCAGCATCGAGTTTCAGGTCGACGCAATCAGAAGGCTTCGTCGATAATTTGCCGTGGCTTGCGGGTGCGGAGCCTTTCGAAAGATGAGGGTACGGCACCTCATACCCATGGACTCGATGGACAGCTGATGATGATGTGTTACTATCTTGGTCAACACCCGACGAAATAACTGAATTATCGTCCCTCACGGCACTACTGCTCGTCACACGGATTGAAATGGCGCCAATTTGGGGAGCATGGGTTGAGAGGGAGCATAAGTATTGCTGTTGATCCCTCCCAACTTGATGTAGCTTTTTTTCAAACAAAACAACAAACATTGACTGGCAAGACTTCTTCCTTCCCAAAGAAAGCTTACCAAGTGAATACAATACCTACCATCCCGAGTGGTGTCACACTCCTCTCTAGAGACAACTGAAACCCCCCCCCCCTCCCCCCCCCCCCCCTTTCATCGAAACATCCACCTCCAAACAACCTCTTCCCAACAACCATGGCCATCAGAGGCGGCTTCCTCCGTCTGGTGATGATCACCGCCTACGCGATAGCCTTTTGCTGCGCAGCCATCATCACCGGTGCTTTCGCATGGGTAAGTCCAACCAAAGAAGAAAAAAAAAACGAACATACCACCCCTCAACCACTTCCCAAAGTCTACAACCTTCCGCATCGAAACTCCTTCTTGTACAAAGACTAACCCCCCTAACTCTAGTTCCTCGTCGAACGAGACAACTCCTCCAACATCGCCTCCCTAATCCTCGGCGTTCTAACTCTCATCTACTGCGCAATCTGCATCCTCGTAACCTGCTGCACAGCCGGGACGTTCCTCGCCTACATCGGAGTTCTCCTCGACTTAGTCCACATCGGACTCATGATGGCCGTGGCAATCATCAATCGCTCGGCGACAGACTTGGACAGTTGCGAAGATTTCGATAATGGAAGAGGAGGAGGAGGGGGAAGAGGAGGAAGAGGAGATCGTCGAGAGGTGTATTCGAGATTGGGAAGAGATGATGTGGATGTGCGATGTGGATTGTATGTGGCGGCGTTTGCGGTGGCGATTATTGCGATTTTTATGTTTTTGATTACCATGGTGATGCAGGTGTTGATTCGACGGGGGAGGGGAAGGAAGGAGGTGGTGAAAGGTGAGTTTTAATCTTTTCTCCTTTTTTCCCCTGCTTGCAAGAAAGAAGAGACTGAATGAGGATGCATGCTGACAACTCAACTCCTCTTGATAGCCTAGAAGAATCGATGAACTCCAAGTGAAAGACAATTCCAATAATCCAATGTCGGTTTTTCCAGCAGGCGTTTTGATATGGATATGGATATGGATATTGATGGGATGTCGACGGAAATTCCAGAAAGGCGGGGCCGATGATACCTAGGTAGCGTAGCGTGAATTTAAACTCTTAGCCAAGCATTCTCTACAACGCAACCAATCACATTGCACAGACGCCAGCTTGTGTCGGTGCCACCTCCAGCCTCGAGAGGCGTCGTCGTCTGGCTGTGCGAAGTTTCATGTTTTAATTTTAGTCTCATATAGACATGTCTTCAATACTTTAGTCCGCCACCCATTGACCTCAAGGGAAAAGTTACAAGCGGGTCTGATAGTATGAAGTTTCAAGCAGTCACTGGTGTCGACCACCCCGCCACCCTTTCGAGTGGTGTTTGGGTTGACTACCAGCAAGACCTCTTTGCTCTGCGCCTGATAAGTGACCTCACCACAGTAGAAGGGCCCTGTGAAGGTGTGTGGTGGGTGTATAATCTGTTCTGCGGCGCGTGGGTCATAGGACAAGGGGGAGAGAGAGAGAGAGAGAGAGAGAGAGAGAGAGAGAGAGAGAGAGAGAGAGAGAGAGAGAGAGAGAGAGAGAGAGAGAGAGAGAGAGAGAGAGAGAGAGAGAGAGAGAGAGAGAGAGAGAGAGAGAGAGAGAGAGAGAGAGAGAGAGAGAGAGAG